>NC_055978.1:10456380-10468880 GCF_018492685.1 Alosa sapidissima | reverse complement strand
GTTCGATCCCAGATCAGTAGGCACGGCTGAAGTGCCCTTGAGCAAGGCACCTAACCCCTCACTGCACCCCTAGCACTGCTGTAGCAAGGCCGTTTACTGCTTCGGTTTAGTGTGTGCTTCACCTCACTGTGTGTTCACTAATTCACAAATGGGATAAATGCAGACCAAATTCCTTGTATACGCCAGTATACTTGGCCTAGAAACCTGATTTACATTTTACATTTACGTAGTTACACAGTAAAACTCCTGAATGTGTTTGTGTGTGCTTGTGTTTGTCTATGTGTGTGTGTGTGTGTGTGTGTGTATGCTACACAAAAATCAGACAAATTGAACACCTAAACTAAATTAAATGAAAATGTTCCCCCGGATAAATAAATTATCTATCTATCTATCTATCTATCTATCTATCTATCTATCTATCTATCTATCTCTCTCTTCTTTGACAGAATATAAATTTATATAGAATTCAAATGATCTGCAAAGTTCAAAGACAACTAGAAGAAATTATCTAAAACTAATTTAATAAATTCACAAAAGTACCATGAGCAAGATGCTATGAGCACAAATATGCTATTTGTAATGCTCTCTCGCTTCATATGATTGCTCTTGTCCATGTGTGCTTGTTGCACTTATGTAGTGTAAATTAGGACCGAATGTCTTAGTGGATGTCATGGAAACATACTCATGTTTCGGAAACTCATTAACTCGCACAGACCCTCATCCACACACACAAACACAGGCACACACACAGAAACACACACATAGCTTTCTTAAACTAACTTTCCTGTCTTTGTCTCTCTATTCTGTGTTTCCCAGTTACCATGGTGAGGGAGGTCACTATTGACGACTTCCAGTCAGAAACCAAAGTGAGCGTCACACATCCTTTTCAAGAAGCTTCTTTTCATCTTTAACTTCCTATACATCTTCTTCATCTCTCAATCTCTTTCTCTCTCTCTCTCTCTCTCTCTCGTGTTTCTACCCTTACACAAACGAACAACATACTGGCCTCATGTTTGTGAACTTTGCTTGCTTCTTGCAACGCATACAGCTCAGTTCAATGCATTCAGAACAGTATCAATGCGCGGCCTAATAAGAAACCCATAGAGCCATATCACTTAACATAAAATAGTCCCTTTGAACATAACACTCTTTCTGCCCTTTCTCAGACGCCCGTCCAGTGCGGTTGGTATGTGGGCTAGGATTGATTTAGCCTTTCGGAATCGAGGTCAGTGAAAGCGAATCCTTTGTACTTGACCACGAGAATCACTCCTGCCACGGTCTAGACGGTCCAGGCGAGTTGGCGAGCCAGCTTTCTCACTCTCTCTCTTTCTCACTCTCCCTCCCTCCCTCTTTCTTTCCCTCCTTTCCTTCTCAGTCTCCCCTCTCTCCCTCTCTCTCTCCCTCCCTCTCTCCCTCCCTCTCTCTTTCCTTCTCTCTCCCTTTCTATTTGGGCTGGCCCTAATACGGGCTAACCTTCAGCGGTCTCCTTGATGAACCTGTACAGTTGGCTGGCGTGTCTCACTCTACGGTAGTTGTCATGGTGATGCAGACAGGTCGAGTCACTCCATTTGTCTCCAGCATGCTCACACACACACACACACACACACACACACACACACACAATGCCACTCTGTCTCTGTTCAGCAGAAGCTCAATTTTTGACAGGAAGTGTTACAAGGAAACATGCAAGCTAGCTGCCACTTGCAAGCTAGCTGTCTCTAATTCATAGAGCCAAACCCCTGATAGACAGATAGCACCTGCTATTGTTTAGACACATACAATTTCACAGTTATCTGAAGACCTCTTCAGGATGAATATATTAGAAATATGAACTGATTTGGCGTTAAAGTGAATATGCACACACACACACACACACACACACACACACAAACACCAGATATACACATCACATCGCATCACACAAGTTTTAATTCTACAGTTCCCAATGTGGTCTATGGCACGTGGAGACCTACTAAACGAATAAAAACCAAATGCAAATTTATACTAATTCCTACTAATACTGTAATATGGTCCCACTGCAGTGTGAGTGTGTGTGTGTTTGTTTAACATAGTTTTAACCAGTTAGCTCTCTGACAGATTCAGGTCACGTGCATGTCAGCTTTCCCAGCTGCTGAATCGGTGACCTACTTGTCCCTTTATCTGCCTGTCTGCCCGTCTGACTGACTGGTGTCCTCTGGTGTGTGTGTGTGTGTGCGCGCCTGTCTGTCTGTGTGTCCTCTACCTTGTGTGTGTGTGTGTCCTCTACCTTGTGTGTGTATGTGTCCTCTGCCTCTGTGCACTGGCAAGTGAGACTCAAGATGGGAGATACCTGCAGTTAAGCTCTTAAGTATCCATACCCATGTTAAGTATGCACACCCATGTTAGGTATGCACATCCATGTTAAGTATCCATATACCCATGATAAGTATCCATACCCATGTTATACTGTATGCACCCCCATGTTAAGTATCCATTCCCATGTTAAGTATCCACCCCCATGTTACAGTAAGTATCTATACCCATGTTAAGGATCCACCCCCATGTTAAGGATCCACCCCCATGTTAAGTATCCATTCCCATGTTAAGTATCCACCCCCATGTTAAGTATCCATTCCCATGTTAAGTATCCATACCCAGATTAAGTATCCACTCCCATGTTAAGTATCCACTCCCATGTTAGGTATTCACACCCATGTTAAGTATCCACTCCCATGTTAGGTATGCACACCCATGTTAAGTATCCACTCCCATGTTAGGTATGCTCACCCATGTTAAGCATGCACACCCATGCTCATTTGATTCAAAGTTGTTTTGTTTACTTGACCAAGAAAACACAGAAAAGTTTTTTTTTATTTTATTTTTTACTTTGTGATTTATATCTCCACGACAATGCCTCATTTATTGGATAGATAATAGGGATGGATATATACATGTTTATATACATATCTGTAAACTATAGACTACAGACAGACAGGAATGTTTGCATAGATGCATGAGTGGCTGTATAGTGGTACACAGATTTCACAAGTGTAATTGGATGGGAGTGTACATATAGTGTGTGTGTGTGTGTGTGTGTGTGTGTGTGTGTGTGTGTGTGAAGAGGATTGCGTATATAAAAGTATAGTGACATAGGACTATGGAGAAACATGCTTGTTTGCATGGTGTGTGTGTGTGTGTGTGATGTATGTGTATGTGTGTGTGTGTGTGTGTGTGTGTGTGTGTGTGTGTGTGTGTGTGTGTGTGTGTGTGTGTGTGTGTAAAGGACTGTGCATACACGGCATATCTCCCAGTCTTGCCCTGAGGCTCTGAATTGGGGCGCTGACTGTGCAACTTCAGAGCTGATGTCTGAGCATGTTTGAATAGGAACATTACGGCCAGTATCTCCTTCACACACACACACACACACACACACACACACAGAGAGAGAGAGAGGGAGAGACACGCAAATGCACACACACACAGACACGCACACACGCACGCACGCACACACACACACACAGAGAGAGACACGCAAATGCACACACACACAGAGAGAGAGAGAGAGAGAGAGAGAGAGAGAGAGAGAGAGAGAGAGAGAGACACGCAGATGCGCGCACACACACATACACGCACACACAGAGAGAGAGAGAGAGACACGCAAATGCACACACACACAGACAAGCAAATGCACACACATACACACACACACACACACACACACACACACACACGCAAATGCACACACACACATACAAACATATACACATGCAAATGCACACACACACACATGCAATCTAGTCTGTTAATGTGCTGCTCCATATTGGTATGGAAACTATTCAGCCAGTTCAGAGGTGAGATCTGTGTGTGTGTGTTTGGATAGCACTGTGCATACAGTGAATACCTCTCCATCATCCGCTGTTTCCACACATCAAGTGCTGACAGAGATACACATCCACCCACCCATACACACACACACACACACACACACATACACACACTTGATTAATCCTCCACTGTTCTCATACCTCATGTGCTGACTGCACTGGCATTCCACTCAGCTTGAGGTAAGACCAATGCATGAATAGGAACATTACAGTGAATATCTCTGTCACACACACACACACACACACACACACACACACACACACACACACACACACACACACACACACACACACAATAGGCTACCTTAATGTGCAGCACATTCCTGTGATGTCCGCTTCATTATTCCGCGTTGTGAGGTTACAGTGAGTTCATGCTGCGTAATGGTTCTAAAATGGGAGCTTCAGCTGGGTCTCTATCTATTCATACTGGGACTTTACAGTTTGTCTCAATCACTTTGGTACATTTCTCAGATCAGAATTGAAATTCTCAAAACTACCTGTTCAATCTTCAAATCATTGTGTCACTTGTGCACATCAAAAAAGCAGCAGCAACAAGTTGCAAATGCATTGGTACATCCATGCAAATGATTATGTACAATTCTCTGCTGTTTCATACATTATCAATTGGTTATGACATGTTGATCAAAATGTATTATAATGGGTCTCTGTTGAATAGTCTCACCCCCCGCAACATTTAGGCATTAGTTCATAACATAAGTCTATATGCAAAATGGTTGAACAAGTTGTCATAATATGTCAAGCCAGATATTCGTTGTGATGTGGATGAGAATTTGTGGCCCACCAGACAGGAACATCAGAAGATGTAGGAAGATGTAGGTTTAGGTGTAGGAAGACTGCATCACTCTCATCACTCACATCAGAACATCCCTCCAGAGTACACTGTTATATTGACAACATGACTAAGCAATTTGACTGTCTTATCTGTGCACTGACACAAGGACTTGTCATTCTGATGGCACTGACATGTTCATTGACACAGATATTTACTTTTGAGAGATGAATTAAGGATTTTGAGCAATACAGTTTTTCTTGATTGCTTTTACCTGCTTAAGTAAACTAGAACCCACTTGGTCTTCATGACTACTTTCTTTGCACAGCAGAAGTCATCTCTTGCGAATGTGTTCACACATTTTCATTGGGTTCACACATTTCTCACACCCTTTTGCAAAACAGTTAACACAGGTGTCATTCAAAAGCCCCAAACTCTATTGGTTTTCCCATGCTAAACAAAAGGAAAACATCTTTTCACAGGTGGTATAGATTCCTTGCATAAGTCTAAATCTCTGATACACCTGTGTGAAACTCCTTTGCACAGTTCTTCAATCAGCAACCATTCATTATACATAAGAGATGTCTGTTCTGTGTTGCTATTTGCAAGTATGGATCTAATGCACATTTAGACAAAGTACTGTATTGCCTATTTGGTGGAGAAAACAGTACAAAAGGTGTTTACTGTAGGTCTATTTGGATGAAAAATGACAAGTTGTAGTTCAATGAAATTTACTGTTTCTAGGTATTTACTGTATGTCTTACATGTCAATGGCAGTTACATCTTGGGAGGAATGAATACATTATTTTTTTATTCAGTACATTTTGTCTTTTCACAGTTTTTTTCTGATAGGCCTACCAGAAAAATGAGAAAGTAATGGAACAGACATAGCAAAAATGCTCATTTTGAGAACTAGATTTTGCATTTTGTTGTCCAGTGTGTAATGATTGATTAAAGAGTGTTTTTTAATTGGCAACAAGTTGTAGTGTTTGAAGGCAAGATTTGCTTTTGCTGCATGTTTTAAGTGTTTTGAGAGAGTAACAGCCTTTTGCAAGCAAAATGTGTCATTTTGTCCAGAGTGCTTTTGTTCAGACACGGGTGTTAACTGTTTTGAGAGTGTGATTTCAGAGTTGACACAGGTATCAAAACGATCGAGAAGCTGCACAGCTGCACAGCGTCTGGATTAACCCTGAGAGATCTGCTGCTGAAGTGTTATGCTGCATTGCATCTGGATTAACCCTGAGAGTGCTGAGGGGACTTTGGACCTGCTTGGAATGCAAACTACTAAATCCGACAGATCCGTCGCTATCAAAAGTCCCCTGAGATGATGTTTTGCATTTGCTTGCATTTATGTTTCATTTGTGAAGCGACCTTTGGTGCTTTACATGATAACATGTATTATTACAATGATGATGATGATGAGTATGATGATTATTATTATTGTTTCTTTTAGTATCCTCCAGATGTAGCATGTATCCATGGCATGCAAACAAAAATTCTTCTCCTCACCAGCTTGTGCATACCTCATGATTTTCAACTTGTTTTTGTTGGTTGTTTTGTCAGACAAATGTGATTGGACAACTCATGAGGACAATCAGACTCTTTGACGGAGATTGAGAGATCGTTGTTGAGAGATCGCTGACTCACTGCCCACGGAACACCCTAATCATAGTGGTATGGTCAATCCTGTAACTCTGGGCTCTTCCCAAAGAGAGATAAAACAAAGTGTTGCACATTCTTTATCAGATGTTCACTGGCTCATGTGGGTGTTGAATGTCCTAATGGCCCATGTTAAAGAAGCCCTATGCAAGTCTGGTTATTCCTTCGCTGTTTCTGGGTTTTCGCCTGATTTTGGCTCGCATTTTTCACGACATAGCTCCCCCTGCAGCTTCGGTAGCAAGTGACTGCTACGCTAAACCCCCACTAGCTAGCAAGCTAGCCATCAAGAAACCAAGCTAAACACATACAGGGCTCACAATAAAATGGTCGAGCAAACACATTGTTCAAGAGACTATCAAACCACATTACAAAAACGAAGTTCACCCAAGGGTAGGCTACTTACAATTTCAGCAGCAACAAAGCCAAGTCGGAGTCCGTTTTGCAGTCTTCGTAGAAACTACAATCTGACTACATTTTCGAGGCCTTCCGCCGAGTCACATCCGGATTTCTTCGGTCCGGGACCAGAAAGTTGCATATTCGGTTTTTCCGCGGAGAAGCACTAGGGGGAGACGAAGCACCCACCCAACGACCCAAAAAGGGTTGTAGAACCATCAGAACGACTCTCAACCTGCATAATTAAGGTCATTTTTGCTAAAATTGTTGCATAGGGCTTCTTTAAGAGGCTGTTTTGCAGTCGGTTTGTTTTGGCTTTTAACAGTGTGATGGCTGTGACATACACATACACAAGTTCCATGGAACATTATAGGGAAGTGACCCACCAAACGACTCCTCTGAAAGGCAGGTGCAAAGTTGATTTCAACAATCACAGTGCTGATGTCATGTTAATCCTTAAATTGAACTTTAAATTGCGCAGGCAGAGTTGTACAGAACATTCAGTACTTTTTGGAGTTTTGGGTGGTTGAAAATGTAGAGTGTTACTGGAAATAATGGTCTGTACATACCTGTCAACACTCCCGTATTTCAAGGTCATCTCCCGGCACCCTCCCGTTTTGTTATTTCTCCAGGAAAACTCCCGTAATTTGCATGGCCATCAAACTTCATTATATTAAAATAATTGATCCATGCATTTTTCTATTAGTCTGACATCTCCCAGGTTGCCAGATTGTGTATGATGTACACCCTACACATACACAATCACTTAGATTTCAACCGTTTTGTCATAGGCTAAAACCTGGCAACCCAAATCCCAAATAAGGAAGCGGGTGCCGACTGCGCAGCCTAGTCTCGTCGTAAGCAAGCGGGCTGGTTGAATGGCCTACTTCAGAACTAGCTATTGTGAAATTGTTGGGAATTTAATTGATTAACACATCACATAAACTGTTATTGAGTGTTGTTGATACACTGAACTTGTGTCCTCGGAACCAAATCTGACAACAAGCAGCTTTGGAGTTGTGGAAGTAGGCTGCAGACAGGCAGCTGGTGGATACATAAGGTAATTAGTGGGGCTGTTAAGCTCTTAAAATAGGGACGATCTTGCTTTTTGTGAAAGAAGCATGAAACTTTCAGGGTTTGTTCTTGATGACCTAAGCTTTAATATAAGATCTGGAGGCATTCTCAGTTTGACCTCTGAGGTCAGATAGAGGTCATTGACCTCTGTAATATGTTGTGACACTACAGGTGAATGGGGTAAAAAAAATAAGTAATAGATATCACCATGAAACTTTCTCAGTTGATTACTCATGTTAAGCTAAGAAAAAAATGTATTGAAAGTTTTTTATATTTTAATGTTTAAATATGCAAATTAGGCCTTATCTCATTAAAAATGCGCTAATTTGCATACATTTTAAAAAACAAAATCAGATTGTCTGATAAAGCCAGGCTCAAAATATTTTTTTCATTTTGTTGTCATATGAGATGGGAAAAGAATTACTGAGGGGTTTATGGACGTCTACTTCTATTATCCTGTAATTCACCTGTACCACTGTGATATGAAATTTCTAGGCCCGAAATTAGAAATGGGTGTATCTTAGGATCTAAATGTGATAGAAATGTAAACTAAATATGTTTTCCCATGTTTCTGGGCATGAGGAACTCATCTATAGCATTGATAGCACTCTAAGAGGTCAACATCATTAACTGCAGTGAAGATCACTGGCAAAACATCTACTTCTGTTATCCTGCATATAGCAGGGTATTTATTCGGGGGGTGGGGGGGGGTTGGGGCAATAATGATAAAAACAGCCAATCAGAGATTCGAAACAAACGAGAGACCAACATGTCACAATGTAAAAACACCGGTTTCCCTATTTACCTCACTTTGATCTATCTAATTATACCCCTTGTTGTTGAATATAATTTGATGCTTATACTTGGTGTAAGAAAAACACAAAAAGCTGTTTTTCTCAGTTGGCATTTTTGCAGATACTGATCTTTGGCTTTGTAGGGCAGCATTAATATAAATACATTTCCACGCAGAATTGGTGTATATCTGGTTATTAGCTGTATGGCTTCCTTAAGTAGCGCAACTGTGTTTATTCAATGCCTCATCTCCCACTCTAAAAAAGATTCTTGACCTCTATGCGGGTACTCTGAAATCATTGGTCGCTATATTGTACTATTCATTATATAGTAAGTCATGGAAATTCAGTTTTTTTGTCAGGGAAAGTCAGAGAAAAGTCATGGAATTTTACATTTGACTTAGATCCAGGGTTCCCACTCTTTGACAGAACAAGTGCATGCTTAGAGGTCAATAAAGCAAGGAAACAACTTTTTATCCAGAGGTCAAGATCCCTGGAAAACATCCCCCCTACGCAAGCTGCTTTGAGGAAACACATCAGAAGAGCAATGCACCAGACTAACATAATATGGAACCTTGTCTTGGTTCCTAGCCCACAGTTACCAAGTCCTTCAGACTGGGGATGGATTGATACAGATGCAGGCTGGCAGCCACGTTGGACAACACTCCCTGAGGCATCACAGGCATGCTATGAGCTTGTGCACTGTGGTTGTAAAAAGGGTTGTTCCGGGCACTGTAAATGCAGAAAGGCAGCATTAATGTGCACAAGCTGCACAGCTGTTTTGTAGGCCTTTTTCTTACCCCCAAAAGCTAAGGCCTCTATAACAACTTTCACTTTACTTTTTAGAATGCTGATATGTTACCTGTTCAATGGGGATTTGTGATAGGAGTTCAAGTTGTGACTTTTTGATAGGAGCCCAAGTTTAAGTAGGGCTACATTTTTGTCATGCCCATATTTATATGGAATTGTTTGGTGAAATGATACATTTTGTACTTGGATTTGCCCAATCATTGGATCTTTTGCCAGTGATCTTCACTGCACGTAATGATGTTGACCTCTTAGAGTGCTAACAATGCTATAGATAAGTTTCTCATGCCCAGAAACATGGAAAAACATATTTAGTTTATATTTCTATCACATTTAGATCCTAAGATACACCCATTTCTAATTTTGGGCCTTGAAATTTCATATCACAGTGGTACAGGTGAATTACAGGATAATAGAAGTAGATGTCCATAAACCCCTCAGTAATTCTTTTCCCATCTCATATGACAACAAAATGAAAAAAATATTTTGAGCCTGGCTTTATCAGACAATCTGATTTTGTTTTTTAAAATGTATGCAAATTAGCGCATTTTTAAGATAAGGCCTAATTTGCATATTTAAACATTAACATATAAAATGGTGATATCTATTTTTTTTTTTTTTTACCCCATTCACCTGTAGCGTCACAACATATAACAGAGGTCAATGACCTCTATCTGACCTCAGAGGTCAAACTGAGAATGCCTCCAGATCTAAAATTAAAGCTTAGGTCATAAAGAACAAACCCTGAAAGTTTCATGCTTCTTTCATAAAAAGCAAGATCGTTGAGCTTAACAGCCCCACTAAATGGTAAGGTAATAGCAACGACCGAAATGCAGTGTTGAAACACGTGTATGAAACGTATTAAAGGGGAACTTGGCAACTATTTTTTAGCGTAATAAACCCATTTAGAAATCATTTGGATGGTTAAATCAGTGTTTTTCAACCTTTTTTGTGCCCCGGCACACTTTTGACACTTAAAATGTCACACACTAACATCCTGTGTGAAGAAAAACTAAACATACCATAGCCTAAAATTTCAAATAATACACAGATATGGCCTTATTATGGCATTTGGGTAATTTTTCTGCGGCACACCTGATGATCTCTCACGGCACACTAGTGTGCCCCGGCACAGTGGTTGAAAAACACTGGGTTAAATGACCTGTTCCTGTGAAAATGGTGACTTTCCCCGCTGCGCCTACCGTCCCCAGGCGGAAAACCAACCTTGCAACATTGAGACTACCGTCCCGAAAGAGAAGTGAGAAACAAGAAACTCGTTTTAAATCGTGTTTCTTACCTTGTAACATCCACATAGTTCTGCCAAACTTATGCTAACCGTTTGCTAGCTTGTAAACAAATCCATGTGCTTTATCGTTACCTTTTCCCACAGTTTGAAATAGCATAATGCACAATTTGTCCAGCAGAGGGGGAAATCCTGCCAAGTTTCCCTCCCCCCCCAACCCCCGCCACCAAAAAAAAATCTCCCGTTTTTGGAAATCTAAATATTGACAGGTATGGGTCTGTATGATTCTGAAGAACTCTAGATCAGGGATTCCCAAACTGTGATACGTGTACCACAGATGGTACGTGAGCTTCCACTAGGGGGTATGCAAGATGAAAAGGGCAATGTCGGAAAGGTGTTAAAAATGTTTTTTCTTTTTTAAATCTTAAGCCTATGTTCTCTTTATTCTTTGTGTTTCATAATGTTGTTCTCCACACTGTTTTTTTTAGTGTGGGAGCTCATAGACCAGTTGCACATTTTGAATGTATGTGTCGGATGGTGGGGGTACGCAAGCCAAGTCAGGATGTAGGTGGTGGTACGCGGGGAAAAAAGTTTTTGGGAACCGCTGCTCTAGATCAGTGTTTCTTAACTGGTCGGGACCCAAAAGTGGGTCGCGGAACCATTCTGGGTGGGTCGCGGAGCTTGTGGGTAAATTTTTTTTATAAATAATCACCCATTTTAAGTGCTACTTTGTCAGATCTACAGTACTATCTTAATATCCTGAAGACTTCACAAATGTAATGCCAAACATCAGCATGTTCTAAAGAAGTAGGCCTACAGGCACTTTGCGTGTCTTACAGTACCATGTAGCTCACCTTATCTGTTGGCTTGAACACTAAAAAAAAATATGGGTCGCGACTAAATGAACATGGGAAATTGTGGGTCCCAAAGCCAGACCAGTTAAGAACCACTGCTCTAGATGATTGGTTTCCATAACAATGAGATCATGAGAATAATGCACAGATTCCACATATAAACCACAAAACCACAAACACACACACACACCAGCTCACCCATCCACACAATAGTGGTATATCTCACACAACCCACAAATAATGCATTTATACATCACAAACATACACACCCATGGACAGTCACTCACCTGCACACTCATGTGAACAAACTGCACACACACACACACACACACACACACACACAAAGACACACTGGGCACACACTGCAAAACTCTACACATGTGGGGCTGAAAATGATTTTTATTAATTTTAGGGAAACACTGTCAGACAATGTCATAGCTACTGCCCACAGCAGTGAAAGCAACAGTAATGTGGTCTCTCATTGGACAGAGGCTTTGTAGTGGAAGGTTAGAAAGCAGAAATACTTTCAAGCAACACACTGAAATATCTCATTTATCCTTTGATCTCATCAGTGTGTCGATAAGTAACACAACGATTCATGTTCCTGCAAAGTACAGAATGTTACAGGACAGAGGCACCAATCTCCCTATTATGAGTGTACAACTGAAAAGTTTGAAGTTGTTATTTTTTCGATAAAAAATCCACAGTGCTCCTTTTAGTGTTGTTATTTTTGTTGTTGTTGTTGTTGTCTTTTTCCGGGCTCTTTGGACATGTGTCATGTTGTTTGGCTGGGACTTTCCTTTCTCAACCTTTTTGGCGTTCTTCTTCACATGGAGATGAAGAACAATCAGCAGAAAACATCAGTACATTGCGAACATCTGTGACGGGATCATGTGCGGACTGGCTCATACATTCCAAAACCACAACACTTAGCGTTGCCTGATAACACATCTCAACATCACACAGGAACAGGAGGAACCGGAACAAACACTTCATGGAAAGCAAAAGAGATCTTTGGTCCAGGAA
>NC_055978.1:10448880-10451380 GCF_018492685.1 Alosa sapidissima | reverse complement strand
AGTAAAAAAATATAATACAGATATTTGATCAGAAAATGTAAAGTAAAAGTAATCTATAAGCATACCACTTAGGTAAGAGTCTTAAAGTATCTATTATTTGCAGTACTTAGGGAACTTGCCAATTATTTCAACTTAATAAACCTGTTTAAAAATAATTTGGATGGTTAAATCCAGTGAAAATGGTGACTTTCCCAGCTCCCCCTAGCGTTTCCAGGCGGAAAACCAACCTTGCAACTTTGGGACTATCGTCCTGGTAAGAGAAGTGAGAAACAAGAAACTTGTTTTAAATCGTGTTTCTTACATTGGAATATCCACATTGTTCTGCTGAACTTATGCTAACCGTTTCACTAGCTTGTAAACAAATCCATGTGCTTTATCATTACTTTTTTCCACAGTTTGAAATAACATAATGCACAACTACTCCAGCAGAGGGGGAAATATAGTTATAGTAATCATACCAAGAGCGGCTTTAAGTATGACAAGTATCCCATTATAAAACATAATGAAGTACTGGAAGTAGAAGTATAAAGTACTAGTAACACTTTCTAGACCAGGTGGGGTGACACCCCCTCCCTTGCTATGCTTTTTTTTAAGCTATGCTGAAAGAAAGCAGTCAGAACTTTGGATAGGCTAAGTTAATGCAGCACCTTAAAACTTGATGCCTATGTCATACACAATGTCTTTGAAGCCTGAACAAAGGTATGGTTGCCATTCATTTTTCACTGCTGCTTCCTTTTATAGGCCTACAATGAAGTTTATCCAACATGTTTAGAAAGACATTTAAAACACACACAAATTGTATTTAATTCAGTTCTTTACAGCAGCCTACGTAGGCCTTTGTGTGCTACAGTATGTCTTGGCTATATCTGCTAGGCCTTAATTCTGTCACTATGTTTTCATTCATTGCTGTGTCCTGTGGTAACATCAGATCAGAAAATCTTGGGGTGGCAAATAACTAACATGATGACTGGAAACTGTGGCTTTTGTTTTTCTTCGCACATTATTTTAGCCTACTTTCTACTTACAGTAATGCTACTAATGAAAATGTAGTGGAGTAAAAATATACATGTCATTTTAAAAATGTAGTAAAGTAAAAGTAAAAGTAGAAAGAAAAATAAAAACTCAAGTAAAGTACAGATACTCCCTATTCATACTTAAGTACTGTAAGCATTTCTACTTCTACAGTAGTTACTTTACATCTGTGTGTCTGTGTGTGTGTGTGTGTGTGTGTGTGTGTGTGTTTATTGTCCTCTCCATGTCCTGAGGCTGTTACAGTGACAAAGTTGATGTGAGTGGGTGACCTGTATGCCACAGTAAGCGGTA
This sequence comes from Alosa sapidissima, assembly GCF_018492685.1. NCBI lineage: Eukaryota > Metazoa > Chordata > Actinopteri > Clupeiformes > Clupeidae > Alosa > Alosa sapidissima. The sequence goes on along the minus strand of NC_055978.1, from coordinate 10,450,057 downwards.
AGTCTCAGGTCCTTAAATAGGAGAGTAATTCTCTTCATGGTGTGTGTGTGTGTGTGTGTGTGTGTGTGTGTGTGAGTGTGTGTGTGTGTGTAGTCCCAGGGTAGGATGAGGTTGCATGCGCTGGGACATGATCGCTGTGGTTACAAAACTCAGTCTAGAGACTCTTTTAGTGTTAGGAGAATTAACATGCGAGTCACATCCTCACGCACGTCTCTCTCTGTCTAACTGATAGTGGTATTGTGTGTGTGTGTGTGTGTGTGTGTGTGTGTGTGTGTGTGTGTGTGTGTGTGTGTGTGTTTATGTGTCATATATGCAAACACAAATTAATCTTTTACAGTATGCTTGTTCATACCCAAGTAGAGATAATGCACATTGGTGACACACACACACACACACACACACTGACGTTGAAAGACACTTTCATGCATGCTCATTAGGATGCATGGAAAAGTAAACAGAAACTCACATGCACACTGCACGCATTTAAGACACACTCACACACACACACACACACACACACACACAGTTCTCATGACTTGGCACTCTCTCATATTAACCATGACACAAGTCTTTTGTCTCCATGCCGATTAGAGGTAACCGAGAACGCAACAGGCACTAATCCAGGGATACTATGAATAGACGGCAGCTCACCAAAGATAGCCAAACAAGCACGGTCACTCAGATAGAAGCTCACCTGTATCACTGGATATGGAGAGAGGAGAGCAAGGAAGCCAAAGATTGGCACACTCACACACACACACACACACACACACACACACACACTCAAACACACAAACACACACACACAGACAGGGAAAAGGAGAGAAGGGAAGTGAGAGAATTCCAGAAAAGAGGAGTGGAAAGAAGAACAGGCTCATGTGATGTTCCCAACGTCATATCGAGACCTTTGATTTCTCAACACACACACACACACACACACACACACACATACCCACACACCTGCACACACTGGCAGGCTTTGTTGACCTAACCTGAATACCTGTGCAGTAAGAGGGTGAAAGAGGCTACTTGGCTTCTCTGGCGCCACTGCAGTACTCTGACCTTTGTGTTTTTCAGGAGGCCCACATTCATTTTATTGAGTGTGTGTGTATGTGCGTGTGTGTGAGAGAGTGTGGTGCGTGCGTGTGCGTGTCTGCATGTGTGTCTGTCTGTGTAT
>NC_055978.1:10431380-10436380 GCF_018492685.1 Alosa sapidissima | reverse complement strand
CACACACACGCACATGTGACATATACACACATGCACACACACACACACACACACACACACACACACACACACACACACACAAATGTGAAATATACACACACACACACACGCACACGCACACGCACACACATGCACAAACACACACGCACATACACACACACATACATATACACACACACTCAAACACGTCAGATGGAAACTGGTGTCCCTTTTGACGTCCTCTGCCATTGCTGACGTACTGTAATCCTGTATCCATGTTCTAAGCATGTTCTAAGCATGTGTTAAGATTGTTTTAGACCACTTACCATCTTGGACCCACTGACCTAACCCCAAGACTACACTCAGATTCTCACACACACACACACACACAGACTGGTAACACATCACAGGCATATTTCAGACTTTAATCTGATTAATATAACTGATGCTGTGTGTGTGTGTGTGTGTGTGTATGTAGGGTGGGGGGGGGGGGGGGGGCAAAGATATGACCTCAGCCATTGTATCCTGATCTCAGTTTATTTTGCTTTAATATGAAGCAAAAGGATGAATGAATGTGTGTGTGTGTGTGTGTGTGTTGACATTGGAGCAGGTAGCAGCTTATATGTGATTAGACACAGCCACTGGTTAACAGGGGGTCTGGAGGGGACTTACCAGGTCTGTCTGAACACGGGCTTAGACAGGCCGAGGGTTTGTGTGAATGTGTGTGAATGTGTGTGAGTGTGTGTGTGTGTGTGTGTGTGTGTGTCCATCTGCTCAGTCTACGGCACCTGTCTGCCTCAGCCTCAAGTGGAGACAGAATTGTTCACACAGAACACACACATGCACAAATGCTTTGTCCCACATACACACACACACTAGAGTTCCTTAACGGGCCTGAAAATTACAACCCGATACGTTCTGACTGTTAAACCCTGACGTTATTTAGGTGAAGATTTAACACATTTGCATGACAATTGACTTTAACAGTGATTTTCTCCTCTTCTGCGTATCGTGACGGAAGAACCATGTCAACTTTGGATGCGGTTATCTCAGCGATACTTTTTGCAATACCCTCGATATACATATCGTTGGAAAGTTTATGGTTGTTCATGTGAGCACAATAACTTTGTAAATTTTACGTGATTGGTTTCGTCTTGCAGGGTCACATATTTCATCAGCACCTTGCATTTTGAGCATTGCACATAACCTGTAGAATTTCCATCAGAATCCAGCACCACTCCAAACACTTTCCAGACCTCTGATTTTCCCACTCCTGTAGTAGCGACGGTGAATTCACCTGCGGCAAGTTTACTTTTTACCAACTCCATCTTCCTCTCCAGGCAAAAGGCAGTGCCCCCCGTCTCTCTCCATGATGCACGCAGCAGCCAGACTTTCTTTACGGTGAACAGCAGCGATGATAAATACATGTTTTTTTTACACTGAGCGGAAAAGATTAAGCCCGAGGTCCGACCCGACCCGAGTCATTTGCTTATATTTTCGACCCGAACCCGGCCCGAACCCATGGGTCCCGTCGGGTTTGTCGGGCCGACCCGACCCGTTGAGAACTCTAACACACACACACACACACACACACACACACACACACACACACAGACAGACAGACACACACACAAACTCACAAACACACACAAACACACACACATACACACACACAGTACACAGAGCATGCAAAAACACACACACACACACACACACACACACACAAAGTACACAGAGCTTGCACACACACACACACACACACTGACAAAAGGTGGGGAGTGACATCTCATTGCATTTTTACCTAATCATTTTGCCAATCACATGGCTGTGAGGGATAGTATGTATAAAGGGAAGACACACACACACACAATACACACACATGCACACAGTGTGCACACATGTCCTTTCCCACATACACACACACACACACACACACACACACACATACACCTTCTCTCTCTCACTCTCTCTCAAACATACAGCACACACACCTTGGTATGTACCCAAACAAGAGTTTGTCATACCTGTGTATTTAACATTTTAGGAATTTCTGTTTCAAAATATACCACACCCACACACACACAAAGACACAGAAACACACACATACACACACGTCACTTATATACACAAAGATATCCACATGCACTCACGTGTAGTCGTACAGCCAGACATTCATTTCACATACATTTATTATATAGAGAATGACAGATACCTATTTCTACAGAACCACATTAATAGATAACTCATCCTACTCCGTCACATACACACACACACACACACACACACACACACACACACACACACACACACACACACTCACACACATATTCACACACATATTCACACACACACACACACACACAAGGTGTGCACACAGGTATTTTCCCCACATACACACAAACACACAAACACACACACCACATCACTTATATACACAAAGATATCCACATGCACTCACGTGCAGTCGTACAGTCAGACATTCATTTCACCTTTATTATACAGAGAACAACATTAATAGATAACTCATTATACTCTGTCACACACTCACACTCTCTCTCTCTCTCTCACACACACACACACACACACACACACACACACACTCTCTCTCTCTCTCGCTCTTAATCATACAACACACACACCTTGGTATGTACCCAAGAAGTATGTCATGCCTGTGTATATGTGTATATCTTAGTATTTTAGGAATTTCTGTTTTATAATTTAACACACACACACACACACACACACACACACACAGACACACACACACAGACACACACACATTACAGTATATGCAACAGGCTGTAATAACTCTAGATCGTCAAGGACAGGATGGCTGACACACATTTCTCAATGCCACCAAGACGACCACGTGTAAATGGAACAGACAGTAATCTTTTTACAGCACCCATAAGTGTGTGTTTCAATGAATGCCACTGTTTGATAACATGTAACGTGCCCCTGCTGGAAATGTTTGAAGGCTGAGTCACTTTCACTACGCTATGAGTCATGTCCTCGTGTGTGTGTTTCCTGTCTGCTCTGTGGAAGAGTTCTCTCTAAACTCGGTCATCTGGCGCCCTCATGTGGTCGCTACACAACATGCACCCTTCCCTCCTAGACCACACATGAGGATTAGATAGATAGATAGATATAGATAGATAAATTAAAACTGCATGTTGTTGCAGCAATCACTGTTGTAACACTTTACTTTAATACCAAATGTATTATTATCTGAATGTAAAGAATACTCTGATTAAGTTTAGATATTTGGTATAATGGTCAGATGGTGTTTGGCCAGTCATGGTTCCTCAAAGAATTGGAAATACATTTAAATGAAAAAGTTAAATGGAAGAGTTATCACTTTGATATGGCCTGATAGTCTCTCTCTGTTGTCATTTTACTCCAATCACAGAGAGCTCACAGGCAAAACATTAGGCCTACTACTGTTCTGGAGCAAGCCTATATGGGCCCTAATTGAAATTCAGAAAGAACAAAGTCTTCCTAAATCTAATTGAATAACGATGATAATAATAATAATAATAATAATAATAACAACTAGATGTACCGCAGAGCGGTACAAAATATGACCGCCGCCCAGTCCAGCACATTTTTTCCACAAAAAGAAATCGCACTGAAAGGCCTATATGATTCTAACTGTCTCACTAAATTGCATTATCCACACTCAATTCTCACTGGTATCCTAGGCCCTACAGTTCTCAAGATATTCACAGAGAACTGTGTCTGCCCTACCCTCCTTTCGGGGGATCCAGTCCAGCGGGGGGGCTACAGATCAAAACGAAAAACGATGGTTCCATGCTATCCATGTGGGGGTACATGCCCACCAAGTTTCGTGTACCCCGGTCTTTCAGTGTCCCGGGAATCCTTGTCGGTGTACATCACTAAATGTACACATAAATTATTTTATTGTAAGGCCCCCCATGAACGAAAGTACACAAAACTTGGCATGCATTCGGAGGGTGTCATAATGATTAGATTAGCTGTTAGATAAATATGTTCAACTGAGCAACAAACTAACAGCTAAGCCTACAATCAAGTTATTTTACGCCAGTGGTTCTCAAACTTTTTCTTTTATTCCCCACTTAGATCAAGGGGGCATTTTTAAACCCCACCTGTCCCTCATCGCTCTAAGAAAGTGGTAGGTCAAACTTAAAATTGTCAAATTTATTGAAATAATGACAAGTTCCAAATATATCCTCGGCAGCAGAGTTAAATTCAGCTGGTGCTGCAGATATAATAAATAAATACATAATGTGCCATTAAATTAAACACACATATTTCTGTTTTCCAGCAACATATTAGGAAGCATAGGCCAATATTTTACAGCATTGTACAATATATTCAATGAAATACCAACATGCTGCATTAAATGGATCACTGCTGGTTGGGAAATATTTTTGAAATAAACTTTGCAGGGATGTGATGTAGGCCTACAGTGGCTCCCGAATCAGACGTTTCAGTGATTTCACTCAGATTCTCAAAACCATAATACTGTCGTGATCGAGGCGCCTGTCCCATACATCAAGTTTTTTGGTGAATGCAGTAATCTTAGATCTGCTAGGTGAGGTAGGTGCTTGTCTTAGCCTTGTAACTGGAGATTTAACTCATTGAGCCACTCATACAAACGTAGTTCAAAACGAAGACTAAGTTTCAGCCAGTGATTGTTTGCCATTTCCCTCGCCAGGCCAGCTATCGCTACGAAAGGCGGCTGGCTGGCAATTTGAGTGCTTAGCTAGCTGCTACCACCTCCACTGCACACAACCGCGAACCTAGAAACATGAACTTACTATGTTGCTAAGCTACAAGTTTAAAGCTAACGCCAGCTTGCTTGCTTACTTGATTAGCCGAGTCGTTTTAAACAGACTTCACACACTCCATTCAAATACAAAACACAAAATAATTGTAACTTACATTGGGTGTGGTAGGAAAACGTCCGTTTCGTCGTCGTTTGTTGGACGAACCAGACAACAAGAACGTAAACTTTCTTCAAGAGGATGCTTGACAGC
>NC_055978.1:10418880-10426380 GCF_018492685.1 Alosa sapidissima | reverse complement strand
AATTCTAGAAAAATCAATTTAATACTTGTATGGTATGAGATAACAACCAGCATGATTCTCCAAAAGAGTGCCACCATCTCAGATCAACCCACAATTCTCAACATGGAATACACAAACTAAAAGAATCACATATAATAATAAACAACCTCGATTTGGAGTGCTGGGGTTACACGTTCACATTTATGGCACAAAACATCATTCATTATCATTTTTCTACATCTGTTTCTAATGGACTTCAATGTAAACCTAACTCACAATAAACTGTAGACAGCAGGTTTTCTGCGGCTGACACCAAGGTACATATATCGCCCCCCACCCCCCTCTTTTCTACACACATACACAACCACACTCACACACACACGTACTGTACGCCCACACACTTTAGCACATCGACCACTGTTGAGCAGTGCAAGACAGACAACAAATACCATTTTAACAGATAATCCTGTGGGCACTAGGACCCTGTGGATGGAAAGTGGGTGTTTGAGTGTGCTCCCTCCACTCTGCTGATCACTGTGTACAGGGAATTGGGACTGATTGCACTGATTGATTATAAGCAGGAGTGGAAGTAGTTTTAAACTCTCTCTCTCTCACACACACACACACACACACACTTCCACCATATTTTTTCACCTCCCTTCTGTCTCACCTCCACTTCCACCACAACCTTAATTGCTTCATATTGCTTACCTAGATGCCAACTTTGACACATGTTCAACACACCCAAACAGGCAAAATGGACCACTGGATCTTCTAATGGTCTGCAGTACCAGACCGAACCAGCCTAGTTTTACCCCTGGTGCTATGCATGTGAATTTGTGTGAATCTGTTTGTACAATATTACAGGTAGAGTACATGTGTATAGTCTGTGCCTGTGTGTGTGTGTGTGTGTGTGTGTGTGTGTGTACGTGATTTGGTATGTAACTGTCTGTGAATATGTTTGCTTGTGTGTGTGTGTTACACTAGAGGTATAAGTGTGTGGTCTGTGTCTAATTATGTGTTCATCTTTGATAGCATGTGAGTTTGTGTACGTGTGTGTGTGTGTGTGTGTGTGTGTGAGAGAGAGAGAGAGAGAGAGAGTGAGCACGTTAAGCATTCTTGATGCGCCCCATGGCTGGGTTGACGAATGAGAAGTTGTCGAACATGGTCTGGTCCACGCTGTTGATGAGGGTGCGGTCGGCGCAGGACAGACGCGGCTTCTCGTTGATAAACTCTTTGTCAAAGTTACTGCAGTCACTGGCACTTTTCTGCACCAGAGAGAGAGAGAGAGGGAGAGAGAAAGAGAGAGAGAGAGAGAGGTATCAATGCACAAACGTGCACACATGCATACACACACACAAACACACACACACACACAAACACACACACATGCACCTACACTTGCACACACACACTGAGAGAGGAAGTGGGATTTGCTTGTCTCACCACTGTTAGTCTGAAGATCACACACACACACACACACACACACACACACACACACACACACACACACAGACACAGACACACTCACTCAGACAGGAAGCGGGTGCACTCACCACTGTTGGCCTGAAGGGCGGCTCCACCTGTCTCTTCTCCAGGGCGTCCCAGTCGGTGTCTCTGAAGAAGGCGTGCGCGCGGATGCACCCACACACCCCGAGCCGTCGCTCCGGCTCCCGCACAAACAGCTGCAACCAATCACAGGCCACACACAGGGTCAGCTGACCTCGCCAAACCGCCACTCACTCACACTCACTCAGCACAGGAAGCACTCGTGCGGTTTTAGCAGCTCAGATGAAGATCTATCGCTTACGGTACGAGGACGGGAAGGGAGCAGGTGAGGACAAGAGTGGAGAGGAGAGGAAAAGAGGAGGAGAGAGAGGACAGGAGAGGAGAGGAGAGAGGACAGGAGAAGAGGTAAAGGAAAGAGAGGAGAGGAGGAGATGAGGAGAGGAGGAGAGAGAGAACAGGAGAGGAGAGGAGAGAGGACAGGAGAGGAGGTGAAGAAAAGAGAGGAGGAAAGGAGAAGAGAGAGAAGTGGAAAGAGTAAAGACTACACCTCCTCTCCTGGTGTAAATTCCCAGTAAGACTCTGGGCCCAGTTTCCCGAAAGCATCTTAAGCCTAAGAGCGTCGTAAAGTCCCTCTTACAAACGTCTTAAGATTTGCCGACTGTTTCCCGAAACCATCGTAGCTTAAGAACGTCGTGAAAACACTCGTAGATCTACGAGTGCTCCAGAGTTCTTGTTACCGGCTAAGAGCGTCTTAACAGTACCTCTCACTGAGGTCACCAACAGGATAAACAGAGGAATTACAACTTTATACATAATATAAAACAGAATACATAATGTAAAACAGAATACATAATCCAATTTACATTCCCATTCTTTATTGTGTTTACCTAATGAATCAGATTTTAGCGTGCAAAATAGCATAGCCTATTTAATGGTCAAAATAATGTGATGAAAAGCGGACAAAAATGCAATCAAGTTATGAAACGAGACGTTCCCAGAATAGTTTGCCATTATCATTGCTAAGTGAAGGCTATAATTTATTAGGCCTATGAGGTAAAAGCAGAGAAAGGAACATGTGGTTTAGTCTGTACTGCATCAAAATCTAAACCTACACATTTCCTCACTTTCACTCGACTTCTTTCTTATCTTCAAACGTGTTCTTAAGTGACACCGCGAAAAATTATTGCATGGTGCAACAATGTAATCTTAAATAATTACAATTATTTATGTCTGTGTGTGCTATATAACCTAGCCTACTTGGGATGCTTACATGCAGATGTCAAAGTGTTTCTATTTTCGTATTGATGTGAATTAATGTGTAGATCTGAAGTTTGAATGGTAGGCCTATTAGCTCTGACGTGCAGTCACCTGACATCACCATCAAATCAGAGGATATTTCAGAACTATTAACGTGGACAGCTCCCCTTAAGAGCATCTTAAGAGCAGTGCATGCACGTTCACGCTACGAGCATGTTCGGGAAACAGTCGGAAAAACCAAACGAACGATCGTAAGATGAATCGTAGAGCATGTCTCTGTTATTATCGGGAAACTGGGCCCTGTTCAGTAACAACCCCCCCCCCCCCCACCCAGAAGTGCCCCAATTCTGCTACTAAACCCACCAAAACAAACAAACAAACAAACAAATAAATAAACCAGAGAAGTGTCCAGGTGGGGGCATGTTTTGCATCATGATGCCCCCTAGTGGCCCAAACCTACACAACAGTTTAAACTATTGGGACGTCGGCTACCTTAAACGGTTTTGTGTGTGTGTGTGTGTGTGTGTGCATGTATTTGTGTGTGTGAGAGTGTGAGTGTGTGTATCTGTGTGTGTGTGTGTGTGTGAGTGTGAGTGTGTGTGTGTGTGTGTGTGTGTGGGTGGGTGTGTGAGTGTCAGTGTGTGTGTGTGTCTGTGTGTGTGTGTGTTGTGTGTGTGTGTGTGTGTGTGTGTATGGTGTGTTTGTGTGTGTGTGCGTATGTGGGGATTGGTGGGCACGTGGGCTACCTTAACGAGGATGTCCTTGGCATCTTGGGGCAGCCAGTGAGGGTAGATGGGGTCATCGGTGCGGATGGACTGGAAGAGCTCCTCCTCATCGTGCCCGTGGAACGGAGACTGGCCCAGCAGCATCTCAAACAGCAGGACCCCAAAGGACCACCAGTCCACGGAGTGGCTGTACTTCTGCCCGAGTAAAATCTGTGGGGGAGAGCGATGGAACAGGCACCTCTTTCATTACCTCTCCTCTGCAGAGGCATTATGCCGGGCTACACTAAGGCCTTCTGTTTGTAGAGTGCCAAACTAGTTTTAGAAAACTGGTCGAACTTTTTGTTGTAATGTGTGCAACGCTATTACGCCTATAAAGATGGTCAGAGGTTTAGGAGGTTTTAAGCTGGCACTGAAAAAATGGCTTAGATGACAATCTTATTATACTGTTTTTATTACTGTATTGTCCTGGTCAGACAATAATTAGTAACTAGGTAATAAGTGTTTTCCACATTGTTCTATTTCCACTCTTTATATGTACCTGTGGGCCTGTATCAGAATACTGTCTGTATGTTTTCTTTGGTTTACATGGGGTGGGAAAACCTACGCACCTATTAGTTGGCTGTCAAACCCGTCAGCTGATGGTCTAACGCGTCAGCTGACGCACCTATCAGTGGATGCGGGACCTTTTGAATGGCTTTAAATGGGGTACGAGAAGAGGAGAGAGGGGCGGAAAAATACTCGGGGAGTCTAAGCGAGACCTGAGATATCGGCCGACTGGACCATAAAGCTAACTGTGGAAATAGCTAAAAGCCACACCGTTTCAAAAGGAACGAAAAAGGACCTAATGCAGCTGTTTTTCTTTTCTTGTGGATTCTTCGTTGTGGATTACTTCCTTTTTGGTTTGTGGATTATAAAGACTGGGTCGTGGTGATTTTTCCGTGTTTTTTTCTGTGGATTCATTGGATTATTATTTTTCGAGAGAAGTGACTTTGGCTGAACCTATGAGCATACGTGCGCTCGTTTGTGCATACAAACAGTTGCTGGGTGCGTTGTTACTATGCATAAAGGAAAAGCGCCTCATCACTTTGAGGATTACAGTTTTTTTCAACTGCTTACACACTAAATCTTTGCTTGTCACACAATTTTCTAAACATGTCCTTTAAACATCATAACCCGACACCAAATCTGCAAAACCATACACTAATTCTCAGTGTTTGACTCAGTTTTCAATTGACTAAAACACATTTTGCAAAACACTACACACAATTTTCTACCTAACACACAAAAATCTAACAGGAAGTAACTTGATTTCGTTCTTCAAACACAACCCATCAAAATGCCACACTAAATCACCGGTGCTTCACTCTTTCTCTTCACATGTGTAAACACTCTTTACTTTACTGAACACCATCCAATCATTGCCTTAGTATAGGTCTATGAATAGATATACTCTCTATATAGGTATAGACCCTTTCAATCTGCTCCTAGAGGATTTCCGGTTGAAATATTCAGAACCAATGCAGATACTTTAAAAATAGAGAAAATACAGTAATCGGACTTTAGCTTACAGTAATGTTCTACAAAAGAAATTTGTCTTTTTACTCTATTTTTGTTTGTCCCCATGTTACAGTACCATTAGCTCAATACATTTTTCTGTGCCTCCAGAAATGCCTTAGGAATGCTTACTGTAGAATTGTTTGTTTCTGCAGTTGAAAGGGTCTATAGGCCTATGAATACATACTGTACACGACCCCCCCCCCCACCTCCCACACACACACACACACACACACACACACACACACACACACACACACTTGTCTTTAGAAAAAAAAAATCTGTGTTTTCAAAACTCCATGTACATCTGGTGGTCACTGTATTCTTCTTTGCTTTTTTCTTGTTTGCTGTAAAATACTGTATTCGCAACAGCAAATTATTTGGGAAAAATCACTATTTTTGGTTTCAATATTGCTTGCATTTTTACTGTGTATTTCAACTTCTCTTTGTTGATACCGTAACTTTCACTCTTGTATGGAAATACATATAGAAAGCCTAAGACAGAAGAGCTTTAGGTTTTGAGCAACAGTGTGTACATGATGTATCCAAAATGTCATATTATGACAAAAGTGTTTGTAATGTGAGGCGAATGTTTGCTTTAAACATGTGTTTTTGACATTTTGAATGTTGTGTGTCATTTTGCTGGAGATTTGGGGCATTTTGCATTTTGTGTGAGCAGTTGTGGGTTTTGTGTGTGGAGTTTTGAAAAATAGACACAGAGTTTTGAAAACGTGTGTAAACAATTGTAAAAAACTGTAATAGACTGAGTTGTGCTTAATGAGGGTGAACTAAAGGGTTTGAAAAACTGCTTATACACGGGTGTGCAAATATATTCTTGAAACTTAAATGCATTGTCAGAACTTGTTTTTTCTAATAACTTTTTTAAACATAATCCAGTAGGAGGATCAGGATAATACCCGTGTTTATTAGTAATTGTTACTTTTGAAAAAGCTGATTGTTACGTGTGTGTGGTATGTGTGTGGTGTGGTGTGTGTGTGTGTGTGTGTGTGTGTGTGTGTGTGTGTGTGTGTGTGTGTGTGTGTGTGTGTGTGTGTGTGGGTGGTATGTGTGTGTGTGGGTATGTATGTGTGTGTGTGTGTGTGTGTGTGTGGTGTGTGTGCGTGTGTGTATGTGTACCTCCGGTGCAATGTAGTCTGGAGTTCCACAGAAGGTGGACGTCCTGGCCTCCCCCTGCATCTGCTCTTTGCACATCCCAAAGTCGGCGATCTTAATGTGGCCGTCCTTATCCAGCAGGATATTATCCAGCTTCAGGTCTCTGCAAGCAACACAGGTTCTCATATATTTGTACATTTGCATGTGTTCATTTGGCAGATGCGTTTATCCAAAGACCTACAGCAATAGAATAACATTGAAGCTATTAACAATTAGGCTATGGAGCTACACCTACAGCAATAGAATATTATAATTCTGTTATTCTGTTATAATAGTGATTATATAGATTTAACAGACCACCGAACGCTGGGAAGGCCCATTCATGTGAATGCAACTTTCTGCAACAGTCTGAAGAGCCGTGTAATAATAACATAATGATATCTGCTGATATAATATTATTAGCAGTCTTAGTGTGGCTAGTTCCTTCCCAGCCGCCAGCACCCCTGACTCAGAAAAGGACAGTACTGACTGTGTGTGTGTGTGTGTGTGTGTGTGTGTGTGTGTGTAAGGACAGTACTGACTGTGTGTGTGTGTGTGTGTCTGCGTGTGTGTGTCTGCGTGTGTGTGTCTGTGTGTGTGTGTGTGTGTGTGTGTGTGTGTAAGGACAGTTCTGACTGATTTAAAATTCATATTTATAACCACCAGAGGGCGCCAACAGAGTCTTTGAGGAAAGTAACGTCAATAAAACCCTTGTGTGTTATTTCACTCCTTCTTCATATTTCATTTAGTTAATTATGTGAACTTCAGAGAGAAATCTCTGAGTTACAAAAGCTCTTTTACAACCGTGAGAACCTCTCTCTCACACACGCACACACACACATAAGCACACACACACACACACACACACACACACACATACAGTACACCGAACGTTGGGAAGGCCCATTCATGTTAATGGAACTTTCTGCAGCACTCTGAAGAGCCGTGTAATAAATGAAAGTATGGGGGGAAAGTAACGTCAATAAAACCCTTGTGTTTGTATGTGTGTGTGTGTGTGTGTGTGTGTGTGTGTGTGTGAGTGTGTGTGTGTCTCTCTCTCTCTCTCTCTCTCTCTCTCTGTGTGTGTGTGTGTGTGTGTCTTTCTGTGTATGTGTGTGTGTATCTTTCTGTGTGTGTGTGTGTGTGTGTGTGTGTGTGTGTGTGTGTGTGTGTGTGTGTGTATCTTTCTGTGTGTGTGTGTGTCTGTGTGTCAATTGGGAACTGGACACACAATGCACACATTAATCTGTACACTGAAACTGCAATTGCTTTCAGATCTACTTCCCCTTGGTCTCACATCCCGTGAAGGCACTTCCCTCATCGT
>NC_055978.1:10346380-10398880 GCF_018492685.1 Alosa sapidissima | reverse complement strand
GCGCGCACACACAAACTCACCTTCAGCCTATATAGTGTCTGTGAGACGGAACAACGTGGCTGTTTAGCGCGAAGCAGTAAAGATTTACTCCCATGCCTTGTTAAGAAGTCGTGTTGTACGTCTTTTGTAGTTTGTGTAATATGTGCTTGAGGGAGGATGCAAGCTGCTGCGAGGTGTAGGCCGCACGGCGGTGCTCAACATGTCACGCCTACATCATCATCAGTACACACACACACACACACACACAGGCGCGCGCGCGAAAGCTTTCGACACCTCGGCCTCAAGAATAAGGTGAATACAAGTCTCTCTCTCCCCCCCCCCTCTCTTTGTGTGTTGGGCTTGGGCGTTATATAATGTTTTAGATGTGGGCAAAATCTTGCCGAGGCTTTTATATTGCATCAGTTCATTAGTAACCCTCTCTTCACACATATTTAAGCTTCTCTCCCACACGGGCGACAAGCGCCAGGGAAGGGCATACATTATTCAGAACTTCTCCCTTAATTAGACTTAGGCACTTTTTCTTTATCTCTGTGTTGCTCTCGTCCCCCTGTGCGCGTTCTCCGGCTTCCTCTGTGATGTTATGTGTGTGGGAAACCACACTGAGGGAAAATATACGCCTTTTCTTCCCAGAGAGATTACAGTCTACACCTACTCAACTTGAAGACGGAAAAACGCAGAGAAAAAAAAAAGAGAAACTCTCCTACCCTCTCTGTTAAAATCACTCCTTTCGGCGGCTGAGAATAAGTCAGGGACAGCAACAAAACGAGGTGTCAGGTCGCGTTAGGAGGATTTTGCACTTTTTAATTCATTTACAGTGGAGCATCACGACGTGAGGCCTACGGGAGCATTGGGGCGCGTTCTGCAGCGCGAGCAGAGGCAACGCTTGTGGCACTGACTGACACACAGCTTTGTGTGGGATTCATAAAAGCATCTGTAGGCCGAAAGTCGATTTTAACCGAGAGAGACAATTTTGCTGAGGGCAGCTTTCAAGTCAAAGTCGTTACAAAATGTAAAGTTGTTGCGTGGAAGATCTATAGGCTATCTATCTGTTGATTATCTATATATCTATCGATCTGTATATATCTGTCTGGATCTGTATATGTTTAGGCCTACAAGTAGCCTAAGTAAGCATATCTCTGTATACACAAACGTACTTTTAATTAATATTTAAAAAAAAAAACAGCAGCTCTGTCACTGTCAACACTGTCAATCGACTCCACACTGGAAGTGTACGATTGTGTATGTGAAGTGTAGGGCACTTCAAAGTTGACACTACAACAGTGTAGGTTGATGACTACAGCGATATCTACTTCATATAATCTAGTTAAAGAACATTACATATTACTCCCAAATAAATACATATTACTCTCAAATAAAATGTTAAATAATTCCACATTCCAATTCCATAAGCCACACCTTGCCCTTGGTTATAACATCAGAGTGACTGTGGTAACTGCAAATATCAGTCTTACAACTGCATACTCCAAAAACTAGATGTACCGCATAGCGGTACAGAATATGACCGCCGCTCAGTCCTGTACATCCGTTCCGCGAAAATAAAGCACACTTCAATTTGTCTCCATATTTTACTCCATCCCCCACTCTTGAAACTTTTGTGTATGCTTGTTTGGCATGCCTGAGTGTGTGTGTGCGGCTGCACAGAAAGTAGCCTACTGGTGCTGAAAAGGTGAATAGATTGTAGAATAGCCAAAGAAGATGTAGCATTGTTATAAAACCTTTAAAATCTCTAAACAATCACAAGTAGGGCAGTTCATCACAGTTCATCCATTGCAACTGGATTGGTGAAAGGTCACTTACACCTGTAGGCTACATTGTATTTGGGAAAAGCAAAAGGTATCAGCATAATGTTATTTATTTATTTATTTTTTATGTATTTTTAAACAAAAACATCTCTGTCAGTTCCATGCCGTTTTCAACAGCTATCAAAAACAAAGGTCATTTTTGGATGGATGAATTTTTTGTGAATGTTTCTTCTTCTACATAAGATTTTAGTCATCTTTAGTTCATGTAATACTTTATTGTCAATGCACAAATTAAGTAACAGTAGTCTGAAACGTTATTGTTAATGCACAAATTAAGTAACAGTAGCCTAGTCTGAAACGAAATGCTGTTTTACATCTAACCAGTGGTGCAAATAACTGACATGTCCAAATGGGCCTTGATGAAATGCGTCGCTAGACTGTTCATACACATTTTAACGGGCCAAAGTTGAAGAGCTTTTGTCCGTTATTGTTAGTGCAAATATAGGCTGATTCATGTTCCCTTGCATTGTTTAACTGAGATCCATGGCTAGTCTGGCTTTCATCAGACCAAGCTCAATCTTTTAAGAAATCAAAAAATAAATAGCGGGCAGATCAGGCTGGGTTCACCCAGCCTAGTCCATAGGCACCCGATATTGTTTAATTTTCCGATTGAGATATACACGCTCTGGCTATTCTAAATGCAAAAATGCATCAGGGAGTTATGACAAAACGGTAACTAACAAACTAGATCCTAATAGAAAGCTGTTAGCTTCCCTAAGCTACAGGTAGGATTATAAAGTAGGCCTATTTACAACATAAATTGTCAATAGGCTATGCTGGCGACACAAATAAAATCTCCAATGGCTTACGCCTTACAGTATCAAGCGGACTTAAACTGTCATATCGTGGCGAAAAGTTGTAATAACATTCACGCAGCTCCATGAGTCAAGGAAAGCGCGAATGAAGTAGCCACTTCTAAATGGGACCCACTACACAGTAGCTTAAGGTGTTTTGCTAAAGCAGCCATAATGAAATGAAGGTGTCATTGTTTGCACACATGTGCTTTTTAATTTCACAGACTACAACTACCAAGCTGTAATCAAAGCACATCGATTCCCCTCTCACACCCTGCACGCACTTAAAACAAAATAAACAGGCGTCTCAGTCTCACGCATGTATAGGCAAAACTGTATCAGACCGGTGTAACGTTGGTAAATCTTCCATTGCACAGAATGATTTTGTAGCACGTGCAATAAATGACAGTCGAAAGATACAAACAGTGCTGCTATACATTTGCTTGGTATAACCGCATTTATAGTTTTCTACAAATGCAATAAATCAAATGCCTCCATCACTCAACCAACGCTAACGGTAACATTACCTAGGTCCTTATTGATATTACAAGATTAACATAGGCCTACCTGCAGTAAAAATCAAGCATGTCCGATAAACATCCTCAGATTTATTTCGGCTTCAAGAAGAAATGGGAATTACACTTCATGTGAACATCGTCCTATCCTTATTAGATGTTCGCTGCGGTAAATTACAGTCCTTGTATGAAGCGTCCATTGTTTTTTCCAACCCACTTTTAACTTCCAACAAAATTACGTCTCACTGCAACGATGCGCCATCTAGTGGACAAACGACTACTTCTCGCCAATACTGAAAATGCAGCCATGATGATGATGATGAATATTTATTTTGGCTTTCTTTTAATCCTACTGATTTTCATTTTTTACCAGGGGGGGCAAATCACAAATGAGTGATTATGAGCCAGGTTGATGTGGGCCCTTGAGACCAACATACACCAACATACCATAAAAGATTCACAGAGAACTGTGTCTGCCCTACCCTCCTTTCGGGGGGTCCAGTCCAGCGGGGGGGCTGCAGATGAAAATGAAAAATGACGGTTCCATGCTATCCATGTGGGGTTACATGTCCACCAAGTTTCGTGTACCCCGGTCTTTCAGTGTCCCGGGAATCATTGACGGAAATTTGGGCATGCGAAAAAGAAAAAAAAAAAGAAAAAAAAATAAATAAATAAATAAAATCTGACTAAGCTTCGCTGCGCGGCGGTCATAATAAGACCATCTATGGTATAGGTGTACTTTATCCTTATGGGCCTACAGTTTAGGTCTTCAGTGATATAGTGCCCCCTAGTGTGGCACAGGAGTATGCACATTATGCACATAAGTCTACTCTAGGCTGTACAGGCAAAGTCAACATCAACATCATTTTTGATTTAACCCTTCAGCAGGTTTTTATTTTAACATTGTAACATAAGATTCTGTTCCGCAAAAATGTAAGGTTCTAAAATTGAATTCAATGAACCCAGATATTCTTTGGAATGTTCAATTTCCAACATTCCTGTCACACCGGAGTGATTGTACCGGCTGAAGGATTAATAGTCCAGACGGGTAAAGTAAGGTCTGACCCACAAATAATTGCAACAGAATTTATTTGCAATGTATTTTCATTTTTATATTTCAATTAGTGATCTAAACACCAAAGTAAAACTCCATGAAAATCCAGTTGGTGGAAATATGTTAAATATCTCCTCTCTTAGCACTACTTACAACTAGCCTTGCTAATTCTAGCACTTATCACCTGACTAGAACTGACACTTGACTGTATAAAAATAGCACTCACTGATGCACTAACTTGTTCTTATTGTACTACTGTATACCTTTAAATTGTTTACCATGTTGTGAGTCTCTTTGGTTAATAAGCGTCAGCCAACTCTGAAGGTTGTTTTTATTTATTATCCTTCAGCAAATACTGACAAAACTGTAATAAGAATGTTGTAGGATAAGCATTCTAAAGAATATCAGACCCCATCTAACATAACATGGAATTTGCAAATTGGGAATCTGTTTTTACATTTTGGCCCTTTGAATCAATAAAAATGGTTGTTAAGTCTTTAAATAGAGCCAGTGTGTTTTTGCATGTAAGTCATTGTAACTGTGGCCACATAGTTTACCGAGAACCTTTAACAAAGTGTATAGGGATTCGCCTACTGTGGTAGAGTAAGTAAGTATACATATAAGTATAGCCTAAGTATAAGTATAAGTACTGTATATACTCTTTTTATCCCGTGAGGGAAATTTGGTCTCTGCATTTATCCCATCTGTGAATTAGTGAAACACACTCAGCACACAGTGAGGTGAAGCACACACTAATCCCGACGCAGTGAGCTGCCTGCTACAGTGGCGCTCAAGGAGCAGTGAGGGGTTAGGTGCCTTGCTCATATGTTTTTGGCCATTGACCTATGCACAAATAATTCCAATTGTAACAATGTTCCACCACTTAGATTTTCATGGCTTTTGGTATGTGATATGAAATGAGTACAACAAGAAAAAAATCTGTTTAAATTAGTTTTGGGTTGGGTGTTTTCTTCTCACAGATTGCCTACTATAGGCCTTGCATGTAGCATGTAGGCAAAATAAAAAAAATGTTACAGTTTTTTACAATTGTTTACACACGTTTTCAAAACTCTGTGTCTATTTCTCAAAACTCCACACACAAAATCAACAATTGCTCACACAAAATGCCAAATGCCTCAAATCTCCAGCAAAATGACACACAACATTCAAAATGTCAAAAACACATGTTTAAAGCAAACATTCGCCTCACATTACAAACACTTTTGTCATAATATGACATTTTGGATACATCATGTACACACTGTTGTTCAAAACCTAAAGCACTTCTGTCTTTCATGGAATTCTATGTTTATTTCTATATAAAACTGCAGAGAAAAGGTGAAATATACTCACAACACACATAAGCAGAATTGAAACCAAAAATATTTATTTTTTCCAAATCATTTGCTGCATTGAATACAATATTTGTACAGCACATAAAACAAATCCAACGACGATCATATACTCGCCAGCGCCATGTGGAGAAAAATTCCTCAATTGGATTGAGAAATGGAGAATAAGGAGGCAGGTACAGAACAGAGAAATGAGGATGGGTGACAAACCAGTTCTGGACCAGATGGGCCCGATGAAAGCTGACATTGTCCCATATGACCACAAATCTTTGCTGATCTTGATTCTGCTGACCTGGAACAAGTATGCAATGAATTGCATCCAGAAAAGTTATGATGTGAGCAGTGTTGTAGGGGCCAAGTGTTGCATGGTGATGCAGGACACCATTATTTGTGATGGCAGCACACATTGTAATGTTTCCCCCACGTTGCCCAGGGACATTCAAAATGGCCCTTTGTCCAATGATATTTCTCCCCCTTCTTCTAGTTTTTGTCAAGTTGAAGCCCACCTCATCTATATATATATATTCATGGAGGACATCTCCATCTGCATCCATCTCCAAAATTCTCTGTAAGAGACAAAAGTATATATACAAATATATAGACACACACATGTGCAAAAACCAAGACACTACATGTAATCTGGCTCGGTAGGTGCAATTCTAAATGTACTGGAAGTGGTTTTGCATACATACATCCACAAAGTCATGACGTAGGTTCTTCACTCGGTCGCAGTTCCTTTCAAATGGGACCCTGTATAGCTGTTTCATGCGCAACTGATTCTTCTGGAGGACACGATGAATTGTGGACAAGCTTACTGTAACAATGTTATTGAAAACAGTTGCATCATTTATAATATGGTGTTGGATCTGATGGATTCTAATCACATTATTTGCCAGAACCATATTTATGAGTTCGGTCTCTTGCTCGTCGGTGAATTTGCGCCCTCGCCCTCCACGATTCCTTTGCCTTTCCACTCTGTAGAAGATTCATAAACATAGTGAATGTGTGCTATGTCATATAGTCAAAAATGTCTTCCTGCAGTAAGCTGTACCATAGTACAGTATATGATACTGTAACACACCACACTGGCCATTCATGATTCATGAAATGCAGTACAGTAACATGATACAGTACAGTAAGAACTACTATTGTATGCATTTTTCAGTTGTGCTGAAATAACTATTATGTGTACAGTATATTACTGTAGATACAGTCGTTGCATACCTGTTCTCATTTCGATATGTTCGGATAATGCCTGCCACCGTAAATCGATTTACATTTGGCTGGACCCTCAGTCCAGCCTCCCTCATGGTCAACCCATGGTTGATCACATGATCAATCAATGTAGCCCTAATCTCATCTGAGACAGCTCTCCTTATTTCCCTTCTTTGCCCTCGTCCTCTTCCATGTCCAACTCGTCCAGCTCGTCCTCTTCCTCCTCTTCCTCCCCTTCCTCCTCTTCCAACTCCTCCTCCTCGAACCCGAACACCTCGTGCTCGTCCTCTGCCTCTACCTCCACCTCTCCTGGCTCTTTCTGCGTTGTCATCCATTGTTCAAAACAGACATCTTGACATTTGACCTATTTATAGGCCTATACTAAGCCAATGATTCGTTGGTGTTCAATAAAGTGATGAGTGTTTGCACATGTGACGAGTGGGAGTGAAGCACTGGTGATTTAGTGTGGCATTTTGATAGGTTGTGTTTGAAAAACTAAATCAAGTTACTTCCTGTTAGATTTTTGTGTGTTAAGTAGAAAATTGAGTGTGGTGTTTTGCAAAATGTGTTTTAGTACATTGAAAACTGAGTCAAACATTGAGAATTAGTGTATGGTTTTGCAGATTTGGTGTGAGGTTATGATGTTTGGATGACATGTTTAGAAAATTGTGTGACGAGAAAAGATTTTGTGTGTAAGCAGTTGAAAAAAACTGTAACATAAAAGAGTTAAAGGGCATATAAGTGGAAATGTAATAATTATATGTCTCTGAACTTCAAGGACAAATAACTCCAAACAGGAGTCAGGGCTTTGAATGTGCCTGGCCATAACATTACAGTTTTTCCCAGTCACTTTGGTGCATTTCTTGAATCATGACGCACAAAAGTTGGTATATTTCTCAAAACTATAAGTGCAAACTGCACCACATAGTGGATAACCTGCAAAAGCACGTATCTTGCTCAAAATGATTAGTTTATGCCTCAAAAGCAAATATTTATGCCAATGAAATCAATCAAAGTGACAAGTCATGATGCCATTCTTTATGTCAAGATAGTCAAATTGTTTTGTCTTGTTGTCAATATGATAGTTTACTATGTAAGTGTTTTCTAATGAACTATGTGCAAGGCAGTACTGTTTTCTATGTCAGAACTACAAAGTTGCACATTATTGTGTGTGGAGGGGGTTGATTGCAAGACCGTGGATATGTTTCAAAGTTTTTTTTACTGTTGACAGACATTGTTATAAAGCAAAGAAAGGTTTTTACAGCATTGTGCAAATGATAAAACACCCCTTGGTCAGAGCTGTGCACCACTGTACATCTTTCTATACATCCTGACGCTTCTGTCTGTCAGGTCACATATATTTATATATGCTAGATAGACTACTAGTTATGACAACTAGTTCAACGCATTTGCATGTAATGACACAAGCAATTAAATAAGGCCAATTTGTTTTATGGGGTAGGGCTATCCAGCAGGGAACAGTTTAGTGCATTTTGACCAACATGACATTAGATTCCATTGAAAATGAAAAAAAAAAAAAAAAACAGCAGGCATTTGTACAAAATCAGTTGCATGGATGTATGAAAGCATTGCTATTTGTTCAAAATGGGGATGCTGCAATGATCTGCACAAGTGATAAGAAGATGATATGGAGGGGGGCGCTGTGGCTCAGCAGGCTACAGCGCCAGTACCATATATGGGTCCGAGTGCCCACGGGGACCCAGGTTCGAATCTGACCTGCGGCCATTTCCCGATCCCACCCCATCTCTCTCTCCCATTTGCTTCCTGTCACTCTCTACTGTCCTGTCCAAATAAAGGCAAAAAAGCCCAAAAAATATACTTAAAAAAAAAAAAAGAAGATGATTTGGAGTTTTGAGAATTACCATCCTGATCTGAGAAATGTGCCAAAGCAACTGAGAAAAAACATAAGTGTAACCTAAGACGGCATATTTTGTCATATGCCAAACAAGTTTCAATGCAACTACATTTCTGCATACCAAGCTGTGGTTGAATAGCAATTATGATTATAATATATATATATATATATATATATATATATATATATAATACTATAATATAGATTATAGATTTGAGTCTATACTGTAAAGACATGCAATGGCTATTAAGTTCAAACAAATTTGCTATTACTTATTTATGAAATTATTTTCTTATATAGTTTGAGTGGAAGAAGTGTGGTCTGCACACTGCAATTGCTCCAAAAATATCAACTTTATTACTTTAAAAACATAGCAACGTTTCAATCACCCTGGATCTTCGTCAGGCGTGCAGACCACACTTCTTCCACTGTCTGACACTATTGTCTGGCACCTGCAGAAAACTTTGCTTTGGATGTGCGCACCCACTCTCCGAAAACTTATATAGTTTGAGATCATTAAAGAAGCAGTAGCTATGCAAGTTTTTGTCTAAACCTAAACTACCTAAAAAGCAAAAAGCAGACCCTTATTGGCACTGCCAGACGCTTTCTGTTGTGCTAACTGGCCACTTTAGTTATGCAGTCAGCTGTGTGATGCTGCAAAATGTGCTCATCTCCTCACTGTCCTATGCAATACAATTATAACAAACATAATCAGAAGATGATACCAAAAGTAGCTGAACCTGTAGATTTATTTTGCTTACTAATTTTTGTGAGTCTCTTTGGTTAATAAGCGTCAGCCACCTGTGAAGGTTGTTTTATTTTTATTTATTTATTTTATTATTTTTAAATTATTTTACCTTGTGTGTTTTGTTTTCTTTTTATTATGATCTTTACCTTTTGAACTATTATTTGACTATATTGCCCTTCTATGCTTTTATTTTTGTTATTATTGTTTGGTTTTGTTTATGTAAAGCACATTGAATGACCTCTGTGTATGAAATGCGCTATATAAATAAACTTGACTTGACTTGACTTTTGCATAGTGTTGCTTTAAGAGATTTGTGGGCTATGTACAAACGGTGCTACTTCTATCCAAATAACACCAAAATGGATACAGTGAAAACTATGGACCTTGTAACTGCCTTCTAGTCTTAAGCTAGTGCAAAAGTTTATTTTCAGTCAGTTTGGTAGATTTCTTGGATCAAATTTGAAATTCTCAAAACTAGTCTCCTACCATAAAGCAGTTTCTCATTCTTTTGAATAAATTGCAACTGCTTTGACAGGTCGTTGGAAATGCTCATGTACAAATGTCTGCTGTTTCTTACATTGTTATAATGTGTATATCATTTTTGTGTTGATCAAAATGTATGGTTCTCTGTCGTGGTTTCTTACCCCTTCAACATCTTGTTTATTGCATCTTCATCAGGGATGGGCAGTATTTAATATGTATTTCAAATACAAAATAGTATTTTGTCATTTGTATTTTACTGAGTTGAAGAAAACATCTTTGTATTGTATCAACATACATAATAGGTGTGTATTTTTGTAGTTTAAAAATACTGCTAAATACTTCTGGTGATTTGATGGCATCATAAAGTCGCAGAACAATGAATGTAGCCTCTTGCTGTTTCCCAAAGTCAAGCATGCTTCCTTGATAGAACGTTTCCTTGCAGGTCGGGTTCTACGAAGATGAGGCTAGAGGCCTCCCTAGCGTTCTCGGACTCTACTTTGGAACAGACTAGCTAGTGTGGACGTACGCATCACGGCGGTTCCTCCTGAGTGCTTCCACTTATAACTGCACGCTTCTGTTTCAGTAGGGGCGCTGCTCCGATGCATGTCAAGCGGCCGTTGAGTATGCTTCCTTGACTTTGGGAAACGGCTTCCGACTGGTGCTGACTTTGAATTAGCCCAGACTTGTTGTGATCAGAATATTCAGGATCCAGTGCAGGATGAGTACCGTGAAGTTACTCACACAGTACACTCCCTCTCTCACACCGACCCACTCATTCAACCACATGGTTATTTACTCACCCACATGAAAAAGGATCCTATATTCCATGAACATGAAAAAGGATCCTATATTCCCAGGGCCATATGTTCCCGAGTTTGAGGGTTCTATGTTCCCAGGGTCCTATGTTCCCAGGGCCCTGTCTTTATTATGGATTTGTGCTTATTTTATCAGAAAAATAAAGATGATCAAAAAACAGTATTTTATGTGCATTTTGTGTGTTTTGTGTTTGAATTTTGTAAGAATTTAGTTTGACCTAGAACATGAAAGATGTTGTTCTTTTGAGAGACCAACTCATTCATGACGATCTTTATCTTTACCTCATCTTTAGTGATACTTTAGAAGATATAGTGATCTTTAGTGATAGTGTGTAGTGATAAATGTACCTGTAGGGATAGTGGACGACACAGAGTCCGGTTCACAGAAAGAATTATTCATTCGAGGTGGTAAAACGGCCCCTATGGGCCAGCGCAGTGACGCAAAACAGCTTGTAAGTGACCCACCATACTCATGATGAGTTCTCTAACAGTGTACTGTTAAAAATTACTGTGTACTGTTAAAAATCACTCTACACAGGAAAAAGTCCAGCATTGTGTAGCCTAATTTCAGTCTTTCCAGGTAATGCATTGTATGTACAAATAGGCTAGTTTTAAGAAATGTTTAAGAAATTACTTCACACAGAAAAAGTGCAGCATTGTGTAGCCTAATTTCATTCTTTCCCATCAACCTCTTTGCCAGTTAGGAAAATACTTACATAATACAGTTATATTGACAACATGGCAAAGTATTTTTGCATATCTTGACATAAGGTCAACGACATAAGGTCTTGTCACACTGAAGACATTGCATAAATATTTACCTTTGAGGTATAACACAATGATTTGCAGCAAGTTAAAGGCTTGTAGGTGAATACATTGTATTTACAAATAGGCTAATTTTAAGAAATGTTTGCAGGTAATTCATGGTATGTACAAACAGGTTTAAGAAATGAACTTACTTTGTTGCAGATGTTGGAGTAAAGATGATTTTAGAAATGTAAAAAAATGGACTTGACTGTGAATTATGATTATGACCTTTTACCAGTAGGAGGCAACAGTGTTCAGTTGATACTTTCTAAAAAAGCATGTGTGTGTGTGTGTGTGTGTGTGTGTGTGTATGTGTGTATGTATGTGTGTGTGTGTGTGTGTGTATGTGTGTGTGTGTGTGTGTGTGTGTGTGTGTGTGTGTGTGTCTGTATCTATGTGTGTGTGTGTGTGTATGTGTGTGTATGTGTGTATGTATGTGTGTGTGTGTGTGTGTGTGTATGTGTGTGTGTGTGTGTGTGTGTGTGTGTGTGTGTGTGTGTGTGTGTGTGTGTGTGTCTGTATGTATGTGTGTGTGTGTGTGTGTTTGTGAAAAGTGTCCCATGAACATGTACCATAAATATCATAAACTCAGGAAGTCCTGATGCTCACTATGTGTGTGTTCTGAGGTGAGTATGTGCATGTCTGTGTGTGTGTGTGTTTGTGTGCGTGTGTGTGTGTGTGTGTGGGTGGGTTTTTGTGTGTGTGTGTGCATGTGTGCCTGTGTGTGTGTTTGTGTGGGTTGGTGTTTGTGTGTGCGTGTGCATGTGTGCGTGTGTGTGTGTTTGCGTGTGTGCATTTGTATGTGTGTGTGTGTGTGTGTGTGTGTGTGTGTGTGTGTGTGTGTGTGTGCATGTGTATGTGTGTTGTGTGTGTGTATGTGTGTGTGCATGTGTATGTGTGTTTTGTGTGTGTATGTGTGTGTGTGTGCATGTGTATGTGTGTTGTGTGTGTGTGTGTGTGTGTCTTTCACCAGACACAGGAAGGAGAGGTGTTACAGTTTTTTTCAACTGCTTACACACTAAATCTTTGCTTGTCACACAATTTTCTAAACATGTCCTACAAACATCATAACCCGACACCAAATCTGCAAAACCATACACTAATTCTCAGTGTTTGACTCAGTTTTCAATTGACTAAAACACATTTTGCAAAACACAACACACAATTTTCTACCTAACACACAAAATTCTAACAGGAAGTAACTTGATTTCGTTCTTCAAACACAACCCATCAAAATGGCACACTAAATCACCAGTGCTTCACTCTTTCTCTTCACATGTGCAAACACTCTTTACTTTACTGAACACCATCCAATCATTGCCTTAGTATAGGTCTATGAATAGATATACTCTCTATATAGGTATAGACCCTTTCAATCTGCTCCTAGAGGATTTCCGGTTGAAATATTCAGAACCAACGCAGATACTTTGAAAATAGAGAAAATACAGTAATCGGACTTTAGCTTACAGTAATGTTCTACAAAAAGTTGACTTTATTAAAATTTGTCTTTTTACTCTATTTTTGTTTGTCACCATGTTACAGTACCATTAGCTCAATACATTTTTTTGTGCCTCCAGAAAATGGAACGCTTACTGTAGAATTGTTTGTTTCTGCAGTTGAAAGGGTTTATAGGCCTATGAATACATACTGTACACGACCCCCCCCCCCCCCCCACACACACACACACACACACACTTGTCTTTAGAAAAAAACAAAATCAGTGTTTTCAAAACTCCATCCACATCTGGTGGTCAGTGTATTCTTCTTTGCTTTTTTTTCTTGTTTGCTGTAAAATATTGTATTCACAACAGCAAATGTTTCAATATTGCTTGCATTTTTACTGTGTATTTCAACTTCTCTTTGTTGATACCGTAACTTTCACTCTTGTATGGAAATACATATAGAAAGCCTAAGACAGAAGAGCTTTAGGTTTTGAGCAACAGTGTGTACATGATGTATCCAAAATGTCATATTATGACAAAAGTGTTTGTAATGTGAAGCGAATGTTTGCTTTAAACATGTGTTTTTGACATTTTGAATGTTGTGTGTCATTTTGCTGGAGATTTGGGGCATTTTGCATTTTGTGTGAGCAGTTGTGGGTTTTGTGTGTGGAGTTTTGAAAAATAGACACAGAGTTTTGAAAACGTGTGTAAACAATTGTAAAAAACTGTAATACTTGTGAGAAGCCGAAGTGGTGTACCTGCAGATCAGTTGGATATGAACATGTGCCCGTAGCTCAGCATGGAGCCTGGACCAACCATAGCTACTAAAACATTATGAACACAGTATTATTACACTCATGGGGCCTAACAGTGCACACACCAGTACACACACACACACACACACACTCACACACAACTGTGCACAGACACCCATGAAGGTGAAATAAATAAATGAAAAAGGGATACAATTCACTTTCATCTGAAGCACATCATGCAATTACTTACTTTGGTTCTGTCTTTGCTTCTCCACACACACACACACACACAAACAAGCACACACACACACACAGTGAGATCGAAAGGCACGGCGTCTCTTTGAACTAGTCAAGATTGCATATGACCTTGCCTGGTGTTCATGAAACTTATTATTTGTGCTACACACATGAATAATTTATATGCAACGAACACACATACCACTATTTTCAAGTGCAGGATGGTTTGAAGCAATTACAAATCATTGTAAAGAATAGGTCTGCTATTTGCTAATATAGCAATCAGTAATTAATGGGAAAAAAGTGCACACACACACACAAACCTACTTTTAAACAATCATTTAAAGGGGACCAGAATTTTTACTGGTGGCCGCTGCAGTGTGGATGAAATGATGAATACCATAAAAAAAAGAGTGTGAATGATAAAGGAAATGCACTGAGAGAGAGAGAGTAGACAGAGAAAGAGAGAGAGGGAGAGGGAGAGAGGAGACAGAGACACAGAGAGAGAGAGTGTGGGGGGGTGTTGGAGGAGAGAGAGGATGAGGGGGGATCTCCGAGCCGAGCTGCATCTCGGTGATATTCCGTAGTTCTGTTTCCATGGAAACCAGGAAGGAGCTCTGGTGGCGTGGCGGAATTCTGTGTAATTCCCCCTCCCGATGTCTGACACACACACACACACACACACACACATGCGTACGCACACACACGCATGCACACACAAACACACACACACACACACACACACACACATACCCAACCCCCCATATTTCCTGATTCCTGACACAACCCAAATAAAAAACTGCTACTTTGTGGCGCTGCTCATCTTTGTTCATCTTTAACACTCTACAATCCTCCTCTTACCTCCTCTCTGTTCTCTCTCTCTCTTTCTCTCTCTCTCTCTCTCAAATCAACTCAATTCCATTCAAATGAGACAAAAATTAAATTCACATTTTATTGCCAAAGCATTTTTAACTGTACAGGTATTTGTTAGTATAAAAAAACAGAACAGAACATCATGTTTGTGTATGGCAGTGTGTATGCGTGTATATTTGTGTGGTTGTTTCTCCTATTGTCAAATACTGTATCTCTCTCTCTCTCTCTCTCTCTCACTATTTTTCTTTCTCTATCAGTGTTCATTTGTCTCTCTTTTCCTCTGTCTGCAGTTGATTTCTGCGTTTCATACTGAGCTGGGCCTCGTTTTTAATGGAGGGCAAAATACAAAGTCTGTCAACAAGCAAAGTTCTTCTGGATGAACTATCGCCATCATGTGTATCCTGATGCTCACTATGTATGTATGTGTTCTGAGGTGCGTGCGTGTGTGCGTGCGTGTGTGTGCGTGCATGCGTGTGTGTGTGCGTGCATGCATGCATGCATACATACTGGTTGCACAATCACTGCCTTGTTCTACTCTACTGTCACAATGTCTATCAACAGTAAAAAAAATTGAAAACATATCCACTCTCAATACTACACACAATAATATGTAACTTTGTAGTTTTGAAATAGCTATGCCACACAGAAAATAGTGCTGCTTTGCACATCGTTCATTAGAAAATACTAATTAAATAGTTAGAAATAATACTGTCGCGATCTCACCCTCAGACAAGAATCACCTTTGGACAGGACGGCCATTTATTGGAACAGGCAGACTCATACACACTTAGTGACACTTGGTAGTCTCAGCCGCACATGTAACACACAATAAGGGTTTACCACACACATCAACACGGGGATAAACACATGAGGTACAACCAAAGAGACTAACACGCTAACAACTACACAACATGGTAAACTCAAATACAACTATTATAACCGACATTACACATTATAGCATTCACTCGCACTGCATTCTGGGAGACACTCACTCAACATCAGACATGTACATCCACCGACGCTACAATACTTAGCTACAATACAATACGATGCTTAAAATAAAGAGTAAACTGTCATATTGACGACATGAAAAAACAGTTGTTCATACAAATCTTGTCCATAGACAATAGCGTAAGGACTTGTCAATATGAGTTTGACACCCCTGTCTATTTAGTACAGCCTTATTTCCAGTTCAGCATTTTCATCACCATGAACATTTTGAAACATGAAACTAGTGAAACAGCCAAAATATTAAAGATATCTAGGTCACTCTAGCAAGATTGCTTGAGTCGAGTATCACAAAGCTTAGTCCATTAGTCCATGAAGCGAATAGGTAAGTATAAAATGTATCTCCTTTGAGTCAAGCTAGCCAAAACGGAAATCTACAGTTGGCCATATTTGTCACCCCAACCCACTCCACCCCTCCCAGACACACAGATACACACAGAGATACACACAGATGTACAATTAATAGTTTCTTTAAAGATGCCCTGCCACACGTATTTCATTACTTTGTGGTAATGTCTGAAGTTCTACCATGGACTCTGTAACATTTTTAAGGAAAACATGACAAAACATTTGGTTACCTTGTTTCAAGCCTAGCGTGGTATTGAAAGCCTCCATGAAGACTCGGCTTGATTTGCGCCAGTTCTCATTAATATTCAACGAGCTAAGCTGCTTGACTCTGATTGGCTAATAGCTTGTAGGTTTCGTCCATAACATGACAGCCATTATCAACTAATTTTAGCTTCATGGCGTGAACTTAGCTTGGATAGCAAGTGCTAGCATTGTCCAAATGTGCATAAATAAAACCTGCTAGGCTAGGGAGTATATTAAACCTGTATAACATAGCACTTCCTTGACTTGACAATTACTATTTACTTACAGGCACTGGTCGTAGACTGCGATGGTAGCTTACTGCTCCAGGCTTCAACAGCAACCTTTTTACAAAGCATGTGGCATTGTTCCAAAAAATAAACTGAAGCCATTTGATCCTCAAGTCTGGGTTCTTGGGCAAAATGCATTGTTTAAGTTCTATTTGTGCATACTTAGCGCACAAGTCCGTTGACATTCAGCCATCCTTGCATAGGCCTACGAAAAAACTGTCACAGAGCTAAACGAATTTTGTGGGCACGGTCATGAATAGTAATCAGCTCATCATTTCCACATCAATCCGAAGAGCTTTTGCAATTGGCCTAATTTCTCCGCTTATTTCTTTTCAGTGGCTAGAGCTGACAGAGGAGGTAGCTGTTCATTTTCATATTCACGACATAGCACAAACACATATGGACCTAACATGTTTAAAAAAAATACAAGTAAAAACGGTTTTGTGTGGCAGGGCACCTTTAACAATGCTCTAAACTAAAAAAAAAAAACATACATTGCCAGGTAGAAAGGAGAAAAGGCCAAAGGCCAGATCCTATTATCCTACCTGAGACAAAAAGTTTGAAGTGCTGGTGACTTTGTTTCGATGCTTTCTTCAGACTGACTGATATGATTGACAGACTGACTAAACATGGTTGTTGCTGTTGTTTCCTTGTGCTCCTCGTATTCCTCTCTCTCATTTAACCCAAACACTACCATTTCCACGAGCATGTCCTCTGGGATGGGTCGGACATGATGATCGACAGGAGAGCTGACGTACTCGGAGCAGGACGGGCCAGTCAGGCTTGGACCACAGGTCACATGGAGTTTGTAGAAGAACAGTCCATGGTTCAGGCTACACACATCATCCTTTGTCCCTTCTCTGAGGTCCACGGTGCAGCTTCCGAGCAGGATGTCGTACTTGTCGTCCTCATCCCACACCTCAAACTTCACCCTGCTGGTCTGGGAGAGAATGACATTACCAATGTCAAAGGCCATGATCCACTCAGGTGAGTTGGGGCTTCTAGCGATGAAAGCGTTCTGAGAGTTGAACACCTTCACATAGGTGTCTGTAGCTGTGGTGGCGTCACCCCACATTCCATAAGCCCTCACTACAGTGATGTTGACCCGAGCATGACCATGTTTTATGGGACAACAGTCACTATCTACACCAGGCTCACCATGGCAACTGCAGACGCAAGGCTCCTGTGGGTTTCTTCTGATGCCACGTGTGTAGGGCCCAGGGCAGTGTTGCCGAGACCTCTCTCTAGAATATAATGTCTAATGGCTTTGGCCAGCTCTCTCCGCACTGGAAGGTTGGAGGGCAGCAGCTCATGGAGGGGATCCAGTGAGTGGGATATCATGTCTGGGTTGCCTGGCAGGGAGGAGAGCCACTTTTTGAAAATGTCTGGGTCTGCAGAGAAGAGAAGCTCACGCTCTGTGGTGTTGCCACCAAAGATCTCTGTGAACCTGTCGGGAGCAATGAGAAAAAATCAGTTCCAGTTCAGTTCCATGTCATGAATTAATTAAAGCATCACAATGTAGTTAATTTACATTAAAATAAAGGTTTCAAACTCAAACTCACACTGACTTACAGTAAGGAGGATGGAGTCTCTGACATTGCCAATGCGCGACAGGAACACCTGGCATTGCACCATGTAACATTGATTTAGCTGGTAGGACCATGGTCCTTATCATCGGTTTTAGACGAATTAGATAAACAAAAAACTCCCTTTCAAAAGCATGAAACATAGACTCCTAAAAATCAGGGGGATTTTCTCAAACTTCTTAGCTCGCCTGTCCTTGAAGGTGCCAGAGACGCTGTTCTTGGTCTCTAACTTGTTCTTCACTTCTTGACAGGACTTCACCTCTGCTCTTTCTTCCTGGGCTCTCCACCCAGCACTGTCTACAGCCTCCACATTAAAACACATCTGGATCTTGTCCAAGGTCAGGCCCTCTAAGGAGACCAAGCACCGCCTGATGCTGGTCACCGACTGCACCATCAATAGCAATGTACAGTATTACCAGTTGCTGGTACTCTGTCACTCACAGAAACACTCAGCACTGCAGTGATATCTATGCAAGAACACATGTTAAGTTCAGAATACTACAGCTAATGTAAGCTAAAGAAAGTTTCCTTTCTGTACCTTTAGTAACCACAGACCACCTTATGGCTGAAGCAGGTAAATTTGTCCCACTTTGTTCCATAGAGTACTCAGCCAAAATGGACTTGGTCCCAGCCAGCATCAAGGAGCCTCTCCCCACATTGGTGTCTAGTCCTAGTCCAGCTTTCCAGTCGTTATCCACACTGGACGTGCTGAAGCGTATCAGGGACTCGCTGGACTGGTGCTGTTTGCTGATGACCCTCACATTGCATCGTTGACCAGGTGTCCAGTCCGCCACTGCCAGTGGGACTTTCTGCATCTTGCCCTCTTGATGCAGGTTCTTGCACAGCATGCAGGTGTTGTCCTGGACTCTCCACAGGCTCATGTCGATGACGGAGACTCCCGCATCTTGGTGATGTCGAAGCCCTCGCCGGCCAGCTTGGATCCTGGGGCAAACTCTTCACACTCGCGTATGGAGCCTTTGATACACGACTGGGTGGTTTGGGATATGAGGGGGAGATAGACAGCTGCCATAAAGGTCACGACTGAAACACCCATGGCACTGGCACTGCAAACACAAAAGTAGCCATTAGGTTTTTGTTGTGGATATGTTCCTTGTAAAAGCATTCAACCCCCTGAAAATCACCATGTTCTCACTGACAAAAGATACAGTTATGACACACACACACACACACACTCACACACATACTTACACACACACACACACACACACGTTCATGCCCACACAGTCATGCTGATATATTGTGCATATAGAAACAGACTTTCTTACCTTGATTACTGTTGTTGAAGTGGCCGTTATATGAATTAGGCATATGGTTGATGATTGTAAGGGTGTCCAAGGTATTCGGACAATGCTTGTGACCCGACTAGAGAGTCACTCAAAGACAGAGGTACTCAGGTGGCGTGAGGGAAGTGGTTTGTGGCTGGAAAAGTTTGGTCAGTGATAGGTCAGTTAGAAGCAGAGTTGCACTGACTGCGTGCCTGTGTTTCTGTGTGTGTGTGTGTGTGTGTGTGTGTGTGTGTGTGTGTGTGTGTGTGTGTGTGCTTGTGTGAGAGAAAGAGACAAATGATTCGAAGAGTGGGGAGAATCTAAAAATACATTTTGTGGTGGCTTTACTGTGTGCAGCATGGCACGACTTGCTAATGAAGTGTGGTTTATCTTTATTTTCTTTTTTTCTTTTTTCTATGAAATCACTTTTTTATGTGCATTCATGCAGTCTCTGTCACGTCATTTCTCTAAAGTGGTAAACAACAAAACAACACACAATAAATACATTAAATGAAATTATAAATAAATTATATTTGTAATCTCTTTCTGTGTCTTCCAACTCCTTGGTCTTCCTTGGTCCCTGTCCCCCTGTGTGTGTTTCCCATACACTGGTGCTCTCCGCCTGTGTTCCCCATACACTACACACACACAAACACACACACACACACACACACACACACTGGTGCTCTCCTGTGTTTCCCATACACTATAATGCTCTCACACACATGCACACACACACACACACACACACACACACACACACACACACGGGTGCTCTCTGCCTGGTTGGGTTTCCATAACACTGTCCCGTGTACAGTAAAGTCAACATGGCTTTTGCTTTACCATGGTTTCCCTTCCCTTGCTTCTCTCTCTTTCTCTCTCTCTCTCTTTCTCTCTCTCATTCTACCACTCTGTACCTCTCTCTCACATAGACACTGTGAAACACACACACACACACACACACACACACACACACACACATACACATGCAGGCACATGCCACAGAGACTCACACACTCTCATACACACACACGCCGACACACACATGCAGACACACACACAAACACACACACACACACACACACCAGTGGTCCTTAGTAAAACGTCCAGCATGTTCTTTAGTGCTTGCTCATAGGCCAGAGGACTGCAGTGCACTTTTGGCCTCAGGAGGGCATGAGTGGGATAGTCCCCAGAACAGCTGGGCTGCCTGTTCACATGGTCAGAATGCTGCCTCTGCAATTAGGGTGAGTTTCGGTGAGAACCATGACTCGGGTAATCATATAGAGTTGATATAAATAGGAGAGATGCTGTGTTTGTTTACATTCACGGAAAATGAAACACACAGGCACAATCCTTTTGCCTCGGAGTCATCTCCACATACACAACAATACACATAGACACACATGTGCATGCATGCACACACACACACACACACACACATACATGTGTACCCAAACACATGCACCCAAACACATGCACACACACACACACACAAATACTTGCATGCCCACACAGTCACAGGCACACACACACACAAACACACACACACACACACACTTGCATGCCTACATAGTCACAGGCGCACACACACACACACACACACACACACACTTGCATGCCCACAGAGTCACAGGCACACACACACAAACACACACACACACACACACACACACACACACACACACACACACACACATGCCGGTAGAGAAACTTGTGTGCAGGCATCTCTTGTTGCAGGTGCACACTCAGCTGCAGAGGCAGTTGCTGAGACAGCAGACAAGTCAGTCTGAAGTTTCATTATCTGATGTGAGAGAGAGAGAGAGAAGAGAGAGTGTGAGTGAGTGAAACAGAGAGAGAGGGAGTGTGAGAAAGTTGGAGAGAGAAAGAGAGACAGAGGGTGAGATAGAGTGCCAGTAGAAGAGAGAGAGAGAGAAGTAAAACATGAATGAAAAAAGAGGGGGATATAGGTTGACCAAGGAAGAGATGAGGAGACAGAAAGAGTGATTTAAAAAGAGGGATGAAGGGCAAAGGAGAGGAAAGAGAGGAGAAGAGAAGAGGAGAGAAAAGAGAGAGGAGAAAGAGAGGAGAGAGAGAGGAAAGAGAGAGGAGAAGAGGAGAGAGAGAAGAGAAGAGGAGAGGAGAGGAAAGAGACAGGAGAAGAGAGGCAAGAGAGAGAAAAAGAGAAGAGAGAAAAGAGAGGAAAAGAGAAGAGGAGAGAGAGGAAAAGAGAAGAGGAGAGAGAGGAGAAGAGAAGAGGAAAGAGAGAGGAGTGAGGATGAGTGTACAGTTTCATGAGAAACCACAGCTTTCAACCACAGCACAGAAGTGCCAAGACTAAGACTCAACTTTACCAAACTCAACAAAACTCACACACACATGTGCGTGCAAATAAACACACACACACACACACACACACACAAACAAGATACAAACAATACACAACCACAGAGGAGAAGTGTTGCACACACATAAACACACACACAGACACACACACACACGCACACAGACACACTCAGACACAGACATACTGTAGAGAACAGAAACACAAAGGCCACTCTTTTATCCTAATGAATCATCAGGGAGTTAGTCAGTACTCAAGGACCTCCTCCCATTGTTGACACACACACATACACACACACACAAACTGACACACACGCACACACTCACACACACTCACACACACACACACACACACACACATACACACACACACACACACACACACACACACATACACACACACACACACACACAAATATGCACATTATTCTCAGGGGCCTCCTTTCATGGTATCAGTCACTTGTGATGATAGTTACTGTAATGGTCCACATTGTTTCTCTTGGAGACCTGCGCAGTTAACAGGAAGAGGAGGATGGATAGGACTGGTCAGCATGGGCTGTACCTAGACAAAGTGCCAGGGGTGAGAGGCCAAAGGTCAAAAAAGTGTGTGTGTGTGTGTGTGTGTGTGTTCCAAGGATTAGAGGTTAAAGGAGTTGTTAGATGATCCTGACGTGTGTGTTTGTGGCTGAGTTTTTGCTTTTTTGCTTTTTTGATTTTGTATCAATATCAGTATAATAAATAAGTATACTCTTTTGATCCCGTGAGGGAAATGTGTATGTGTATGTAATGTATGTGAGGTGCTCTGTGTGTGTATGCCTATGTGTGTGTTTGTGTGTGTCTGTGTGTGTGTGTGTGCCTGAGTGTGTGTGTGTGTGTTTGTGTGAATGCATATGTGTTTGTTTGTGTGTGTGTGTGTGTATGCCTGAGTGTATGTGTGTGTTTGTGTGTGCACATGCAAAAGAGGTCAGCCTGTCTCAATATGGCCTCCCTCTGCAATATGCACAAACCCTGGAGCTAAACAAAGCAGGGACACACCCTCATGCTCTCACAAATATGCACACACACACACACACACTCACATGAATACACACACACACACATGCTCGCGCAGGCACACGCACATTCACATGAATACACACACACACACACACACACGCTATATACAAGTAGAGCATAATAATTTGCCTCCGACATCTGGGTTGATTATGAATCAGTACTTCTCGTCTTTGACCTTGCTTAGGAAACACCCACCACTTCTGCCTTTTCCTAGCAAGTCTGTCTGCATAGCAAACACCCCTATATGCATTTAACACACAGCACACAGTACTTCCAGCCCACAGTCAATACACCGAGGAGACAAACAGGCTCCAGAAACGGATTAATTACTGAATTAATTAATTACTGAATTAATTAATCCTTTCGTGAATTTAGAAGTGGAAGACTGCCGTGGACGTGTGGAGATTTTAAGAACAAAGAAAAATAGGTTTTCCCAGCCCGACGAGAAGGTGGGGCCTTCACAGAGAAATGTCACAGAAGAGAAGGTGTGGCCTTCACAGAGAAATATCACAGAAGAGAAGAAAAAAAATCCTTCTTGAGCGTCAAACACAAACAGCAATATGTTAAGCTTTGTCAAAACCACCAGAGGGAGGCAGTCACTCAGCACACACACACACACACACACACACACACACACACACACACACACACACACAGAGAGAAACACAGAAACACATTTATTCAAACACTCTATTACTCAGACCAAGCACAGGGTTTCAGTGTTTCACTGTTTCATATACTTAGGCCTACATAAAACACAGTCAGATGCACACATAATCCTACACACACATACACACACACACACTCACACGCACACACAAACACATCAACTTCTCTTTCACCCAATTGTCCAATCAATACATGCATATGCAAAACTCTGTGCTGAATCACCCAGCACTGTATAAATGTTTATTTTGAAACTGCTTGTGTAAGGGATGAAGTGTACTGCCTTTGTGTAATGGAAGATTAGTAGGGTTACTATGGTTACCTTAGTGTCTTTGGTAATTTCCGAGAATGCTAATTGTACAGTGATGCTAATGTGTCTGTCTGTTGACATACCCCACATTTCTGAACGACACATCTGACGCTGTGCACCCGATCAACAGGCCTAACAGGGTAAAAAGTGCAGTAGAAGAGGGGTTTAGTAGATTAAGTGGCAAGGGCTGCATAAGAATGGTGGGGGGAGGATTGGAATTGGGGGGGGCACCAACAAGGAGCACCCAAGAGCAACATTAGTCAATATCAATGTCACACATAATTGCTACCACAATACCAACCCCATTTATGTTCTTAACACATGTAATTGGTCTCATCAAATGTGTCCCTGTAAGACCAGTGCAATATGATGTCATGATCTGCAATCGCAAGGAGGTGGGAGAGACAGAAAGGCATTCAAAAGAGTCAGCTGTGTTATTTAATATTGATAGGAATGTATTATTTATTTATGTATTTATTTATTTATTTATTTTATTTGATTCGTCTAGAATTACAAAATTGAAAAAGTAAAACGAAAGAAAAGTAGAGAAAAGAGGGGGATGCAAATAATAAAATGAGACAAGGAATTCGATGGACAGAGAGAGTGAGAAGATTTTCTGTTTTCTTTTTTTTTTTTTCAGAACTTTCTTCACCGCTCTGATGACATCAGCAAGCGGAATGTACATTGTGATGACACGGGAGATGTTGAGTTGCATTGTGTTGCCATGGATGCAGAATTCCGGAGGAAGACCAGATGGAACTCCTCTCCCCAGAGCAAGAGCCAACCCAACTCATGAATAGTGAACATGAGGAAGGGTCCAATGCATTAACAAGCCTACTCTGTATAGCCTACATATGACTGTCTCCATAGCAGCCCACACAGCTAGCCTACAGCGTCTCCTAACCAGTGATGCCAGTAACGCGTTAGACTATTTTTACCACTTTTTTAGGTAATGAGTAATCTAACGCGCTACTATTTACAAACCAGTAATCAGATTAAAGTTACTTATCTAAGTTACTGTGGGTTACTATTTTTGTAATTTTCCTTAGTAAAAAGATATATTCTTTGCTTTCTTCTTGTCTTGGGGATTAATGTCATGTAGGCTATGCTCACGTTTTCAG
The DNA here is from genome assembly GCF_018492685.1 of Alosa sapidissima. Lineage (NCBI taxonomy): Eukaryota > Metazoa > Chordata > Actinopteri > Clupeiformes > Clupeidae > Alosa > Alosa sapidissima. Next base: position 10,373,840 of record NC_055978.1, on the reverse strand, counting down.
CATGAGCAGAATTCACGTGTAGGCCTATAACCATGCAGCGACACAAACGTAAACAACAATGGAGGGAGAGAGAGATGCACATTTCATCAGTCATTACTTTGAGTTTGTGTCAGCTAAACATGACAACATTAAGGTACATTGTACATTCTGTGCTGGCAACAAAGTGCGGTCTAGCTAGACATCCCAAGTCTCCCGAAGTTTTGGGAGTCTCCCACATATTGATAGCGGCTTCCTGACGCCCGCAAATTACATAAAATCTCCTGGAACCTAGAGCGAACAAGAGCACGCAAGCCAGACTGGACTTCAAATCGCGTGTGCATATGAGTTTAACGCGCACACAACGGAGAGGGAGAGAGAGAGGGGTGGTGCATTTGTGCCTGAAGCGCATCCAAGACAGAGAGCATCCTGGTCTGTTTTGCTAAATCAACCAATCAGTTTTCAGTGTAAGTGTGCTTATATCTCTTTTCTCCCAAACTTAATTAATCAGTTCAGTCAGTGTATCTAGGAACAGGAGCGTCATGGCAGCGTCAGTGCCCCTCAAAAAGGAAGATTTAAGACCCATTTCACATCAGACTACACAAAAGTGTACCCAATTGTCTCATAAGATTAAAACATAATGATAATCTTGCACACTGCACTGTTTGTAACAGCGACTTTAGCATTGCTCACGGCGGGTTAAATGATTGCAAAAGGCTTGTTGAGGTGAGTTTAACAAGTGTAATTTTATTTGCATATTACTCAGGCCTATACAAGATGGCTAGTTGCCAAGGCTACATGAAAAAAAAATCTACATATTTTACTATAACAATTTCTATCAATAGGCCTTCCTTATTTGGTGTACTTAGACATTATTGAACAAACATCTGAATTTCAGTAGCTAAGTAGGTTAGGTTGGGATGTCTGCTATACATGACATTACTGTTAAAATGCACTTCCTGTATAGCGAGTATTGGCAAAACCGGTTATCATTTTTATGTTGAGGTGGTGGGGGTGTTGTCGGCAACTCCTTTTTAAAGGAGTAATCAGTAATCAGATTACTTTTTCAAGGTAAGTGTGGAAACACTGCTCCCAACACACATGAATATACCATGACACACCAGGCACAAGTTAACTCATACTGTACACATGACACATATTTCACAGTAAGCGTGTACACACACACACACATACTTGCAGTTCTTCACAACTGCTAATAAGCATTTCCCTATACTTTTGGTATTTTTTCTAAAAGTACACCAGACATTTGTTATGCTAATTGAGTGTCGGAAATGTGACAGCAGATAGAACAAAAGGATGTTAGTGCTAGCAAAAAAAAACAGAACTGCAATATTCCCTCAAAAAATATGTTAAAGTATAGTGAGGTCGTTGTGCTTCACTGGAATAATGTAGGCCTACACCTACTTGCCTGAACCTCATTCCACCCGTCACCCTGTCAATCTAGGCTGCTTCTGCCACTGATTAACCCTTAAAGGACCAGTATGTAGGAAATAATGGAAAATAAATGGTAACCATTCCAAAAATGATCACCATTTGTTGTCAGAGAGTAAGGAAACACGATGAATTGAATTCTTATGGCTTATTTGACAGCATTACTATAACATGTAAAACCCCGTAAAACCCATGAAAAAAAATGAGTTACGGGGCGGAATCTCTTGGAATTTTCGTTTGTTTTGAACGATTAATTCTAGAATAGCGTATTAATAATGGGCTGGCGTGTCCTCCTATTTGTGTTGCCAAATTAGCAAAGGCCAACTGTCAACTTGCTGTCAGTTGTAGTCATGAACGCCTACGAGAGGCAGGCACATTTCCAAAATTAAAACAAGAAACAAATTAAGTGGACATCAGAGGATCTTCCTGATATGGCGACGTCTTCATCAAACGAAGAATATCAAGTCTGACGCAGAGCTGGCCATATTTCTCTACGACAGGTAGCCTAGGCTAAACTTCATCTGCATCGCTAACTTCAGCTAAATACTGTATGTTACGTTGGTTAGAGAGGTATTTTTTGTTTTCACTGTTTCCGTAATGTGTAGCTGGGTCATGGTTGGAGAAACATTAAAACAGCTGCAGGTCAGCCGTGGGCAGCCGTGGCCCACTGGTTAGCACTCTGGACTTGTAACCGGAGGGTTGCCGGTTCGAGTCCCGACCAGTGGGCCGTGGCTGAAGTGCCCTTGAGCAAGGCACCTAACCCCTCACAGCTCTCCGAGCGCCGCCGATGTAGCAGGCAGCTCACTGCGCCGGGATTAGTGTGTGCTTCACCTCACTGTGTGTTCACTGTGTGCTGTTTGTGTTTCAGTAATTCACCGATTGGGTTAAAATGCAGAGACCAAATTTCCCTCACGGGATTAAAAAAGTATATATACTTATACTTATACTAGGTCAACTAACGTTAGCTAAGTCTTCTACATCTGGCAACCCAGGAGAGGCTCTCGTCTGGTAGTCCTGAGAACGTTCACCAGTGTTTTGATTTTGGCCTACAGAACGTTCGGTAACAATCCTACAAATCGCTCCTTTAAGCAGGGGAGTTTTGACCAAAGATTCTAGAACAGAGTGCCACTCTAGAATCTTTGGTTTTGACCATTCTAACAGAAGATTCTGTTCCGCAATGTATGGTTCTAAAATTCTTAATTGGCTTAAAATGTCCAAAAATTAGCTAGAAATAGCATCAGAATGTGAAGGAATAACTGCTTTGACATACAGTAATGTCAAGAACATGTATGCTCTGTAATGTCCAGATATCCACTGAAGTTAGCCTGCAGACCAGCTAGCGTTGGGACAGCTATCTTGCAATACCACATTCTACAATGTGTGGTGCTGTATCAAATACAATGCAAGTGCATTGGTGAGTGTCATGCTGCTGTTTGTAGTGCACGTTGTGGTTTCCAGTTAATGCCCCGAGACTGTTTTATTGTTTGCAAATGACTAACGTCTCGACACACTGCGTCTTCATCAGAGTCAAAACCCAAGTAGAACCTTGCATGGGAACACATTATAATGAAGCTGTAGTGTGCTCATAGAGGCTGTGCTGATATGCACCTCTGGTTTTATGAACACTCATTGGTGCACTATGCAGTCAAGGTAAGGGTTTATAAAGGTTTACAACCTTTAAAGGTGTCCTAAGTGATGCCACACATTTTTTTTAGGCTAAAACATTTTATGTCACTTAACTGCAAACATGACCTAACCAACTGCTAGTTGTCTGTGTCCTGAATACACTGTAAAAAAACATGATCTCTGTGGACAGCCCAGGCTCCAAAATCAACCTGGGCAAACCTAGCCCATAAAAACATAACAAACTGTTCCAGCAAAGCACAGACGAGATGCACATTTAGGAGAGTTTCACAGAAGCAGCACAGGAGGGAGGGGAGGAAGTTGCGAGCTAGCTCTCTGTTTTGTTTGAAAGTCAACAGAAGTGACGTTACCCAGCATCGCTTAGAGCACCTTTAATATACGTGTATTTATTTAGCAGACACCTATATCCAAAGTGACTTACACATGTCATATATATTACAAGGGCCACTGTCCCAGGAGAAACTCAGGGTTAAGTGCCTCGCTCTAGGTGGAAGCCAGGAATTGAACCCACAACCTTACAGGCTACTGCATGCTAGCCCAGCTCCTTTACCACTATGCTACCAGCACCCCGATTTAACGCTATTCTGTTGCTGTAAGTCGCTTTGGAAAAGCATCTGCTAAATAAATAAATGAAATGTAGATGTAATTTAATGTAGTGTAATGATACAAATTGTGAATTATCAACCCTACTCACTGAGCAATGAAAAAAAAAAAAAGGTGAAAGGTAGACAACGAAAAAAAGGTGAAAGGCCAGACAACGAATATACCACCAACTCTGGAAATTCAGGTTCCCCCCAGTGATTCTAAAGACGTCTTACACTGGGGTCATAGAGAGCACACTGACCCAGTGTATCACAGTGCTATGCTAACAGCTCAGAGAAGGACCACAATACCTTGCAGAGAGCATAGTGACCCAGTGTATCACAGTATGCTACTGTATGCTAACAGCTCAGAGAAGGACCACAATGCCTTGCAGAGAGCATAATGACCCAGTGTATCACAGTATGCTATGCTAACAGCTCAGAGAAGGACCACAATGCCTTGCAGAGAGCACACTGACCCAGTGTATCACAGTGCTATGCTAACAACTCTGAGAAGGACCACAATACCTTGCAGAGAGCATAGCGACCCAGTGTATCACAGTATGCTATGCTAACAGCTAAGAGAAGGACAACAATGGCTTGCAGAGAGCATAATGACCCAGTGTATCACAGTGCTATGCTAACAGCTCAGAGAAGGACCACAATGGCTTGCAGAGAGCATAATGACCCAGTGTATCACAGTATGCTATGCTAACAGCTCAGAGAAGGACCACAATGCCTTGCAGAGTGTTGCGCACAGCTGAGTGAATCTCTAGCACTCCTCTCCCTTTCCTGCATGATGTACTGTTTAAAATGTGTTTCTGTAGTTTTATGGCCAAAACTGAGAGATTAAGGAAGCGCTATTTCCCTCAGGCCATTATAAATTCCTCAATACGGACATCTCTGCAACATTTATGAATACATTGGACTCAATTGATGTAGTGGTCTCAACGGTCATTTGAAATCAGTAGCCTTTAGTTTGTACCCATTTTAATATTATTTGTATTGTTCTTATTATAAGCTATATATTTTATTTTATTTTATTTTTTTATTGTAAATTTCAGTACAAGTACTAAGCTATATTTATTAATCTCATTTTATTATTTAATTGAATATATTTATTAATCTCATTTTATTATTTAATTGAATTGAATTGACTATTGCTTTTGATTTTTAATCTTTTTTTATGTATATTCTGTTTCATTTAACACAGTCATGGAGCTAACCAGGCTTACAGTTCTGTTGTACACTGTTATAACTGTGTATGTGATGAATAAATCTATCTGAATCTGAATGTTGTGTTATTAACAGGGTACTGTATTACCAGTACCAGTTTAACAGGTTGCTAGTTCATGGCTTCTTCTGTTGTACACAGAATGCTCTGTCTGCAAGACAACAATGTGGTGGAGGCTTTGAAGAACCACAACCTGGAAGACAGACAGAACAGGTGAAGAAAACACACACACACACACACACACACACACACACACACACGCACATACACACAAACACACACACACACACACACAGACACAAACACAGACACACACACACAGACACACACACACACACAGACACACACACACAGACACACACAAACACAGACACACATACACACACACACACAGACACACACACTCTCTCTTTCTCTCTCACCCGTTTTTATCTCCCTTCACATTTCGTTTGATCTTTTTCATCTCTTTCTCAAGCTTTCTTTCACCCCCTTCTCTAGGTCTCTCTCTCTCTCACACACACACACACAAACACGAACACACACACTCTCTTGTTCCATAGGGGCCAGTGGCATGTGAATGTGTGTGTTTGATGTGTGATGTGTGACCCAGTTTCAGGTGTGCATTAACTGTGAGAAGATCACCTGTGGTTAACCTGGTCTCAACTAAGACACAGATACATGCACACACGCACACTGACACAAATAACACACACACACACACACACACACACTGGTGCTCTCTGCCTGGTTGGGTTTCCATAACACTGTCCCGTGTACAGTAAAGTCAACATGGCTTTTGCACACTTACACACACTTTGGCATGCCTTTCCTCAGAGCATACGAGTGCAGTTAGATTTCCACACAGATTTTGAGATCCTAGCAGGGTTGCCTTACTAATTTCACTCACACTTCTTTGCAAAGTGATTGCTCTGAATTGCTCTAATTACTATAAGTAATGAGATGTGATTGCGTTAATTGTTTTTTTTCTTTCTTTTTTTTCTTTTTAGGTGAGCCGTTTTCTTAAAAGAGGACAGATTAAGCCTGACAGCACAGCAGACTTATGATCACTGAGCATCTCCAGATCTGCTCCCGTGCAACTTAATCTATATGTTTTATCCTATTAGAAAAATGACATTTCCGCTCACTCTGAGGGGTGATTCAATTGTATTGTTATTTGTATATGTTATTTATGCGTCCTACGGGTATTTGGATGTGTATGCGTGGAGTGGGCATATATATATATATATGTGTGTGTGTGTGTGTGTGTGTGAGTGTGTGTGTATGTGTTTGTGTGTGAGAGAGTATAAGTATATAGTAGTATATATATATATATATATATATATATATATATATATATATATATAGAGAGAGAGAGAGAGAGAGAGAGAGAGAGAGAGAGGAGAGATAGAGAGAGAACAAGCGAGAGAGAGAGAGAGAACGAGTGAGAGAGCAGGTGTCATTTTCTCAGCATCGTGTTCATTCTCAGAGAAGCCTCTCACACCTTTTAACCACTCTTATGTGTGACTATGTGGTTCCTGCAGTCGAAAACTCTTACAGACCCCCCCCCCCCCCCCCCCCCCCACACAGACCTCCCTCCAGCCTCTACCATGCAAAACACACATTTTAAATGATGTTGCCTGGCAACACAAAGAGGTGGCAGTTGAATAAACTCTGTGTCTCATACTGACTCAAAGGGAGATGTCTACCAATCTGCATGTAGCATGTCTACACAGCAGTTACTGGTGAAGCTGACCACATACATACATACAGAAGACTCAGGTTATAAGTATAAGTATAAGTATATAAACTCTTTTGATCCTGTGAGGGAAATTTGGTCTCTGCATTTATCCCAATCCGTGAATTAGTGAAACACACTCAGCACACAGTGAACACGCAGTGAGGTGAAGCACACACAAATCCAGGCGCAGTGAGCTGCCTGCAACAACAGCGGCGCTCGGGGAGCAGTGAGAGGTTAGGTGCTTTGCTTAAGGGCACTTCAGCCGTTCCTACTGATCGGGGTTCAACCTTCCGGTTACAAGTCCGAAGCACTAACCAGTAGGCCACGGCTGCCCCGTGGTTAGCGTGGTTAGCGCTGTGTACAAAGCTGTAAGGGTCTTATCCTATCTAATCCTGTTTCCCTGTCTGTCTGTTTATTTATTTAGTTTTATTATTATTATTATTATTATTATTATTATTATTATTATTCATTTAGCATTTAGACTTTTTCCAAAGCGACTTACTGTACATGTGCCAGTTATATTACAATTGCATCGTTACATTACAGGAAATAAATGCATTTATTTTGCATAATGCATAATGCATACATTTAGAATTCCATCATGTCTGTTCCCATATTGCATCCCATTGGCCTTTGTTTACTTGCCATGTCTTTTACTATGTTCTCATACTCGCTACTGTATGTCTTATACCATATTCTCATTTATTTACTTGCTACTGTATGTCTTATACCATGTTGCTATTTGTGTACTTGCTATGTCTTATACCATGTTCTTATTTGTTTACTTTTCTATGTCTTATACCATGTTCTCATTTGTTGACTTGATACTGTATGTCTTATACCATGTTTTCATTTGTTTACTTGCTATTTGTTTACTTGCTATGTCTTATACCATGTTCTCATTTGTTTACTTGCTATGTCTTATACCATTCTCTTATTTGTTTACTTGCTATGTCTTATACCATATTCTCATTTGTTTACCTGCTATGTCATACCATTTCTTCAGTTAGCCGCCTACTGTACAGTGTTGGCTTAAAACAATACATGCTGGGATTCACAATGTGAAAATGCATTGTATGAAGTCTAGCATGCCTTGCTCTAAGCCAGTGCTGCAAGCGTCTACCTGTAGACAAACGCACCCCCCGTCTCCACCCCTCACCTAAGTCTTGTGCTTTTTCCTGATGCCTTGTTCCTTTCCTACCTCTGTCTTATTGGTCTTGTTTAGCCCAGTGTATTTAAACCGTTATGTTTCCCTAGTTCACGGTCAGTCTTTGATTTTCGTGTTGTGTGGTGTTGTTTTTGTTCTCGTACCCATGGTTGTCAGTAATGATTCTCATAGTGTTTCCTAGTTTGCATTGTTTTGCATTTGGGTCCTGCACTGAAAGCTCACATTACATGTGCAATATATCAAAATTACAAACACGATGTAAATTTGTCTTTTAACACAAGAACTGCAACAGAAATGGGTCATTTTAATAAAATCAAAAAATGACTTTGTTTAAAAAAAAAAAAAAAAAAACAGTCCCGGCTGGTTGAATATTGAGTTTAAAATCTAAAGGTCAAAATGACTGCTTTGGCAGTTCTAGTATGTATGAAATGATTGGCGTTTCTAGTGTTAACAGGAAGTGATTACCCTTAACTAAACAAAATCACTTCAGATGAATACAAAGCAAAACCTTGCAGAGGAACAACAACAGCGCAAAAAGGCCACAGCTAAAAAAAGAAGAAAGAAAAACCTCTTTGAACCACAACATTCCCCAGAGGCTGGTACACACAATAGGATATACTGATACACCCAGCTGAACAGCTGCGGCTGGTGCTGAAGAAAACCCATCTGTGCCACACCTGCGCCAGAACCAGGCCAGATCAGAGCTACATCAGGGCCACATCAGGGCTGTATCAGGACCACATCTGGGCCACATCGGGACCATCAGGGCCACATCAGGTTCCGGTTCAGGTCAGATAGAGACCCATACCAGCCAGTCACCTGAGGTTAGCTGTTTGTCATGAGTTATTTTTTTTACATATATACAACGTTTTTCGATGTATGACGATTTTAGTTACAGTCTCTTATCTGTGTTTGTTGTGAGTTCTTGATGTTGGGCTTAGCGACCAGCTTATTCAGTAGGGGAAAAGCACCCAGCTGATTATAACTGGGGGATTTTCCGTTTGTTGTTGATGTTATTGAAGTCTTTCGTAAACATGCTGTGGGCTGAGTTTAGAAAGGGCTGATAGATTGGTGTCAGCCAGAAAAAAAAGACCAACAGCTTTCTTTAAACATTTCTTCATTTGACCAACTAAAAAATACCATAATATTAAAATAGAGATTCTGAAAATACAGTTTACAGTTTTGAGAAAAGGGTGAAAGGTTTCAAAAAATGTGTAGCAATTGTAAAAAAATGTATACCGGAAAAGCCATTTTACTACTGTATTGAGAAGTACATTGCAGTCTACAGCCTACAATGTACTCTGAATGCCTCACTGATAGTTTCTGTCCATTGTTGATATGAACCTGCACTGTTCAGCAACCTGCTTACACTCTGAACTAGCTTATATTGGTTGTGTCACATGATTTGAAACAAGTGTGATCAATTTGAGTAGTTGTGTTTAACGAATGACATCTGTGTTCTATTTGTGTTGACCTTTTGCTAATCGTGGTGGTTACCATTATGAATCACAAGAGCATCGCAATGCAAAATGTGTCTTATTGCAAGATAATGTGTTTAAGGTTTTTCCAAAAGGGGGATCGATTCAAGAAATGTGTTCAGGCAACTGAGAATTTGGTTCAGAGAAAAACTGTAGTACACAACCTAAATAGTACTTAGTAAAGAGGATTTTTATTGGACTGTATTATGCACTTAAACTAGCCTAGAAATCTAGACACGACCCTAGCGGCAGCAAATTAAATTTGCTGCCAGGGCTAGTCTAGCAACTCTCCGTTGGCTTGTGAGCTCCAGAAATCGAAACTTAATCAGGCCAATGAAATCGTGTATAGAGTCGTTAGGTGGGCTTAACATAATGATTGATGGCAGAGTTGCAACGGTTTGGCTTGAATTCCCTGCTACTTGAAAACAAATAAGATGGATGTTGCTGCTGGCGAACAGTGTGACACGTGTTGTTTGAACTAGCCAACTAGCTCGCTCGTGGGAAACGCATGGGACTCATAGCGCTGCCGCTGTCCTATTGCGTGCAGAGGGAATTTGAAAGACAACTGATTATCCCGCCCCTCTGACTGAGCACTGCGAACGGTGAGTGCCCAGACCCTACAGCCTGAAGGAAAAACACAGAGCCTTCAAGCTCAAGGACTGGACAGCAATCAAAACAGCAAATAGGGCAGTAAAAAAAAAAAGTTTTCAAAGCCAAATTACAATACAAAAATAAACTGGAACAAAAATTCAGCTCCATGAACACCAGACAAGCCTTTCAGATGGCCAAAATATTGACAGGAAATGCACCCAGACCCAGCACACCAATCTCACCAGAGAAAGGACATCAATTAAACATGTTTTTTAACCGGTTCGACTCAGTCAACTACTCAGAGGAGTGCTGCAGTCAGCTGGATGCACTCCCCCTGCTGGACCCAAACGACCCAGCCCCCTTCTCAGAGGAGGATGTCAGGCGGCAACTGAGGAGATGCAAGCCAGGCAAGGCCCCAGGGCCCGATGGGATCCCAGCAAGGGTGATTAAGACCTGTGCCACTGAACTCTCTGCAATAATCCACCCACTCTTCTGTGAAGTCTACCATCAATGCAGAATCCCCACCCTCTGGAAAACCGCTACAATAATCCCAGTACCCAAAACACCACGTCCCAAAGACCTGAATGACTTCCGCCCCATCGCCCTCACACCCATCCTGATGAAGTGCCTGGAGTACCTGCTGCTACAAAACATCCTGCCACACATCCGCCCACATCTGGATCCTTTTCAATTCGCCTACAGGACCAAAAGAGGCACTGAGGATGCTGTGGCATGCCTGCTGCACCTCCTCCTACAACACCTGGATTCCCCAGGCACAACTGCCAGGATTCTGTTTGCAGATTTCAGCTCTGCATTCAACACCATTCAAAGACACCTACTGATCCAGAAACTGCGCCACCTCAACGTCCCCTCCCGCCTGATCCATCTCCTCCACAACTTCCTCACCAACAGACAACAGTCCGTCCGGGTAAGCACAACAACCACACCTGCACTGACCTCCAACACAGGAGCCCCGCAGGGTTGTGTACTAAGCCCCTTCCTATACACCCTCTACACAAACGACTGTACCAGCCCCTCATCCAACACCATACTCCTCAAGTACGCCGATGACACCGCGATCCTTGGCCTCCTCACACTTATTCAAACCAAGAATATCTCAACACAGTCTCTCACTTCACTCAGTGGTATGGATATAACTACCTCAAACTCAAACCTTTGGATCCACACAAACCCACCACCCCATCATCATTTCCAATGAAACAGTGGAGACAGTAGACCATTTCAAATACTTTGGACTCACAATTGACAATAACCTCACCTTTGAACATCACACAACAGACATACAGAAAAAAGGAAACCAAAGACTGTCGGCAGTGCGCAAACTAAAAGGACTTCATGTTGCCCCTCATCTACTCCTACTACTGTATAGCAGCATTGTCCAACCCATCCTTTTATACTGTTCCACCTGCTTCTTCAACATCCTTACTGTAAAAAAAACGTAACAAACTCACCCAACTAACCAATACTGCCACCAAAATAATAGGTCTACATACCCCAAACCTACAAGAACTAAACACTAAGGCCATCGCACGTATTGCTCATTCAATAGCCCTGGACATTACCCACCCACTCAACCGCTACTTCTCACCCCTACCCTCTGGCAGGAGGTTTAGTAGCATAAGGTGCAATAAAGCCCGCTTCAGCAGAAGCCTAATCCCCCTAGGAATCCAAACACTCAACAACACAAAGACCCACAGATAAATATATGCAGTGCAAAAAAAATGTATGTTTTTCCCATGAAATTTTATGTAAAGGTCTGTGTCAATTGCCTGTGATGTATGTAAGGTGTATGTCAGTATGTCATTCCCATGTATGTGTTCATGTATGTGCATCTCTGTGCCTGTGACCATGAAGGATGAAAAGCTGTATGGAAAATGTGAAAAATAATTTCCCCAAAGGGACAACTAATAAACTAACTAACTACATTTAAATGTGGGTCTGGCTCGTCAGGCTACACTTACTATAGTACAGTGAAATATTAAAGGTCTGTCTCTTCATATGCAGTTGAACTGGTGTGTGCTGTGTACCTGCCTCTTCACTCTGAGTAGGAAGGCAGTTTAAATGTTTTTTTAAAAAAAGCCTCAAACTGTGACCCCCCCCACCCCCACCACCAGTCTTTCTGTTCCCTCTGATTAGATCCTCATCTCCCAGCCTTTTCTCCAGTATCTCCCCAGACCTGGCTGCTTCTCAGCATGGGTTAGCCGCAGCTCAAACAACACACCCAGCGCTGCTGCAAGCATACAGGACGCGGCACACGCAGCACACCGGCAGGTAGCAGCTAACAGCTAGCGCCTGAGCGAACCGAGGGCCTGGAATTTCGGCCAAGACAAGACAAGGCACAGATTTGGCACAGACTGGAGCCATATCTGGTTCCCAGTCACACTCACCGATCATCTTTCTAAAGACTTGACTGGTGTATGTTACAGTGATAACGTTGTGGGTTTAGAATAATAAACTAATTAGATTCCACTAATTGAAGCTTCTGGGGCGGTAAAGTTTACTCTGTGGGTGGGTGATGCACAAACATCCCATAGACATGTAAGTTATTTCTGAAACCATATCAACACTAATAAATAATACACCAGAGATGCAGGGAAAAGGTTACATTAACATATGGATATGGAGAAGTGTTTTTTTTTTTTACTTCACACCATCATGTTAAAATATGAAAGTATATGATACCAAAAAAAAAACAGTCAAAAAGTATATGGAAAATATGCTGGGGACCAAAACATCACAACCCATCTTTGCATTTACTGTATGAGTTGCTAACACTACTTTTAAAATGTGCCACAGAAGCGTTTCACTTGTCCTTGGAGCATTGGAGTTTTTAATATCTGTTCACGACTCAACTGGGACTTTCCTGTGTAATCTGAGAAATGGGCCCAAAAAGTCCCCGTTAGAGACATTGTACAGATTTTCCAAACAACAACAACAGCAGGGGGTGCTTACACTGAGAAATGACAACAACAGACAAGCCATCGGATAGCAGACGACTCTGATCTAATTTGCTGTAGACATATTGAGATTTGTTTGTTTGTTTTTGCGTTTCTTTTTAAAAAAAAAAATATTTTTGGGCTCTTGCCTTTATTCAATGAAGACAGTGGGGAGTGACAGGTAGAAAGAGAAAGAGCGAGAGAGAGAGATGGGATGGGATCGAGGAATATCCCCCGGGCTGGATTTGAATCTGGGTCCCGGTGGACACTTGAGCTCAAATGTGATATGGACACTGCGGACGCCTCTGAGAGCCCACTACCTGTATATTGTATAACCCAAAACTTAAAGACATGTCAAGATAGGCTACACAGTGCCGCTGCTGGCCATTTTGGTGCATAACTGGTGAAATACAGTATTAACCTAAGTATGTCATCATATGGCCAACTATAAAGATGTGATCTGCCTGTTCTCAGGGATGGGTAGTATTTCTGAAACATGTATTTTGTCATTTGTATTTTATTGGGTTAAAGGAAATGGCTCTGTATTTTGTATCAAAATACTTTATTGGTGTGTATTTTTGTATTTTAAAAATACTCCAAAATACTATATGTGAAAAACACTAAAAAGATACTACACACAGGTGTAATGAATAATTGGTAATCAGGCAACAATGGTTTATGTTTATCGCAATCAGCTAATGTGAGAACAGCTGTGTTCCACGGCACTCACAGCTTTTCAGTGACGGCTATTGCTGAAGCATCAGCTCTGGTCTGAAGTATAAGTAAGTATAAGTATAAGTATATATACTCTTTTGATCCCTGCATTCATCCCAATCCGTGAATTAGTGAAACACACTCAGCACACAGTGAACACACACTAATCCCGGCGCAGTGAGCTGCCTGCAACAACAGCGGCGCTCAGGGAGCAGTGAGGGATTAGGTGCCTTGCTCAAGGGCACTTCAGCTGTGCCTACTGGTTGGGATTCAAACCGGCAACCCTTCGGTTACAAGCCCGAAGCGCTAACCAGTAGGCCACGGCTGCCCTTAAGCACTGGTGTGAAGTCGTACGCAAGTAAAGGTGAGCAAGTTTACCTGTGCAAGTTGTCTCCATGCCAATCTTTAACAGAAAAAATGTCAGATATCTCAATGAACCACAATGACATCAATAGATGGTAACGTGTTGAGTGTGTTTGAATTCCCTTCTTTGAAGCATCCTTATCTGCATTCCACAGTGGAGGGAAGTTCACCTTGTTTAATTAAATAACAATTATATTTCCTTATTAGCTGCATACTTGAGGTTGAAGGTATTAAGGCAAGTCAAGTTTCTCACATACTGGAACTTCAAGATACATAGCCTTATGATTTTCTTATTCAGTTCTGCACTGGACTTGAATTACGAAATTTGGCACAGATACACAATTATGATTTTGGTCTATTGATTATAATGTGGTTAATTAAGTAAGTATAAGTATATATACTCTTTTGATCCCGAAAATTTAATCTCTGCATTTATCCCAATCCATGAATTAGGGAAACACACTCAGCACACAGTGAACAGAAGCACACACTAATCCCGGCGCAGTGAGCTGCCTGCAACAACAGCAGCGCTCGGGGAGCAGTGAGGGGTTAGGTGCCTTGCTCAAGGGCACTTCAGCCGTGCCTACTGGTCGGGGTTCAAACCGGCAACCCTCGCGGTTACAAGTCCGAAGCGCTAACCAGTAGGCCACGGCTGCCCAATTGAAAGCTCTGTCAGTCGTTTTGGATAAGCATCAGTTAGATGACTAAATGTAAATGTAAATTATTGAATTATTCTTAATTCTGATGAACTTGCATACGGTATACTATTTGGTATGACAGGGGCCAAATTGTATTGTTTTTTACTATATAGTTTTAATAGGCTAAATCTAAAAATGCTAAAAAAGCTTTGCATGCTTCCATACTTCCTTGAAAAAAGTATTTTGAGTAGTGCTGTCAAACGATTAAAAAGTTTAATCACGATTAATCGCTGAATTCCTATAGTTAATCACGATTATTTACATATTTTATCGCATGATTAAAATTCTAAATTTCAAATACTTCACAATTTCATGTTAAGAAGCATTAAAATGACATTGTTTCATCATTTGTGCACATAAGTTTACACAGAGTGATAAATACCCCTACATCTTTACTTCTAAGAGTCCCTGCCTCTCTGGGATGCTCTTTTTCATACCCAATCGTGTTGCCACTTACCCTAATTAGTTGTGAAACATTCTTCCTTTTGTTTTCTTTATCATTACACAACCTTTCCAGCATTTTATTACCCCGTCCCAACTTTTTTTGAAACATGTTGCTGGTATCAAATTCAAAATGAGCATATACTGTTTTTTCCACAAAATAGTAAAATTTGTCATTTTCAACATTTGATATGTTGTCTGTGTCCTTTTTGCAACTAAATATGAGTTTAAGAGATTTGCAGATTATTACATTCTGTTTTTATTCATATTTTACACAACGTCCCAACTTTTTCTGTTTTGGGGTTGTACAGTACATTCTGATGTATTTTTGTCCATTCATGCCTGTTCCCAGGATTAGCACAACACTTTGCGATGGTTAGCTTGTCACCTGTAACAATATATGCTAGGCCTAAGTGACTGACCTATCTGGGTGTGTTTGGAGAGGCCTGATGAAATCAGACATTGTTGAATAGGCATATTTTATCCTGGTGCCACACACCTTGCGTGTAGCTGCACATTATGGCAAAGGGGCCATGCCGCTCGTTATACGTTTTCCAAAGTATACTGTATGTAGCAATAAAATAAAATAGAAATACATGAATACATTTAGAATAAAAAAACAATAATTGCATGAAATACAGCTTGTTCAGGAGTCTCGAAGCTTGAGTCAGAGTCAAGTCTGAAGTCTTTTGAGTGGAGTCGCAAGTCAAGTCTGAAGTCATTGTTTTTGCGACCTTATTGTTTTAGGCTAGTGATATGTGGATTCAATTAATCATGTTTGCTATGTCATTAGATAAAATAAATGTTCAAAAAACTAACAAGTCGGCCTCAGCTGTGGCGCAACTGGCTGGGGCACCTACACCGTACACCGGCGACCCGGATTCGATTCCCGCCCCGTGGTCCTTTCCGGATCCCACCCCTGCTCTCTCTCCTATTCACTTCCTGTCACTGTCCTATAATTAAAGGCATAAAAAGTCCAAAAAAACATACTTAAAAAAAAACTAACAAGTCAAAGAAAAGCTTTATGGGATGAGATCATAGAAGAAATATCTGGTGTCTCGCAATGTTCATTTCTATGGAAATGCACCTAGTTTATCTTTTACTTCTTTGCATTGTGCAGGCTACATTCACAAATACACTGCAAGATTGGCAGCCCAGTGACTTCTATTCTGTGCTATAGCCTATGCGACTGTCTGTGCGGCACACCCATATTCAACATGACTCATAACTTTTGTTGAAAGATTATAGAAGCTATAGGTTTAGCTGTGACAATATCCTGGGTAATCCTAACAGCTAATGTTAGTTTACACAGTAAAATCCGAATTTGAAAGCCGGGTCACCAGTTTGTATGGCTAGTTTGCCTACTTAGACTCTGCATAATGAAAAAGCTTTGTATGTCCCCTTTCTTCTTCTTGGGTGACATAGCTGATCTACAAACCACAAAAAGGGGCAAACATGTACATGCTGAAGGGCAAAGGGAATATCACCCCACCCTAAATCTACGCCCATGGACTGTACATAATATTTGAAGTATTATGCACTTAAACTATAGTACATGGAAATATTAAAGGTGTCTGTCTGTTCATATGCAATTGAACTGGTGTGTGCTGTGTGCCTCCTTCTTCACTCTGAGTAGGAAGGCACAGTTTAAAGGCAATAGCATACTCCTCGGTGCACATTTGCGCGTGTCGAAGACATGCATCATTTTTCACATGAATGACGCAAAGGTCAGGCCAGTGGCTTAAAGAGCCGTTTTATGCTTGTAGTCGAATCGACGGCGTACCCCCTTTGTGTCCCCACGTAGCTCGTCGTGCACCTCCAAAAATGTGATCACCGTAGCTATCCTGCATCAAAACACAGTACCTCCATCTGCCCAAGGCAAGCTCTGTGCCACTCACTACAGCCAGGCCTCTCATAGGCTATGAGATATTTCATCCATACTCAAGCTTAATTCTAATTAAAATGTGATTGATAACTGTAAGGCTGATGATACACGGGGCAAATTGTTGGGCAATGTTGCCAGCAACGGGCATGCAGGTGAGACACAGGACAACTAACGAGGGCAACAGCAACGACCCCAAACCACTGCTAGTTAGCTAAATCCCATTCAATCTCAATGGAGCAATGTTAGCTTACAGTTTACTGGGGGGGGATTATGTCTTCTTAACAACCTCGGCATAAAAATAGATGTTAGTTTAATTTTAAGCATTTGATGAGGTAATGTGCCCAGTTTGGGTTTCAACATAAACAATTAGTACAGAATAAATTGAAACAAGTTCTATTAAGCACCCCTGTTACAGATAATGTACATGTTAGCACAACCAGACCCTTACAAAAAATAACTATATTACTTCAAGTGTCAAACTGCAGTTTTATGAGTATCAAAGCAGTTTTGGAGGAAATATTTGCAGTTCTTATGCAGGAAATGCAGTATTTTGGACATGAAAATACTACTGTAGGCTATAATCTTTATTTATTATTTTTTGTAAGGGAATATGGACAGCAAGCATCAAAAGCAAGCAGCCCAAACCCTAGGGCATTTATAGCTGTGAAGGTGATTCACACACGATTATCGCCCTTTATGGCATCCTTTATGGAGCATTGAGGTGTCAGATGCGACTGTAAAAAGAAAATGGTTACATTTAGGCCCTCAGAGTTCAGGTAGCAGGGCCCCCTCAGCAGGATTTTGCCGAGGCCCCATGGAGGTCTGAACAGCTGGTTATGAACAACTGGAACACTGAGCACAGGCTATTATGGTCATTGCTACATTGACATTGTTACATTGTTACATTGTTAAATTGTTACATTGTTACATTCTGCATCATTGAAACACCAAACATATTCTTAAACAGACAGTTCACTCCCTTCTGCATGGCAATATACAGTACCCTCCAGAATTATTAGTACCTTTGGTAATGTTGACTAAAAACAGTTATAAAAAATAATCTTTTGATGATTAATTGTACTCTCACAATGAAAACAACAATGAAAAATCCACCCTTCAAGGGAAGAAAATGTATTCTGAGAAAAAAGAAAATCTCATAAAGAAATACATATTTTTTTAAAAAACACGTTGCTCACAATTATTGGCACCCCTAGACAATCTTATATGCAAAACCTAACAGAAGCATTTCCCTATCTAATTTCAACTTTGTTAAGTTAATCAGTGTCTGTGAACTTTCAGAGGTAGTTCATTACTTTGGTTTTCACTAAGGTATAAAAAATAAAGTGACAAAGAGGCTAAATCCTCTTGTCATTTTTCAACATCAGAAAGACAAGAGAATACACTAAATTTAAATAAAAAGAAAGTGTGTTGACATGTAAGTCAGGGAATGTTTATAAAAAATAGGTACTTTGTTGAAAATGCCTATATTTACAGTTAAAACAATGATTGAAAGGTTCTAATCAACTGGAAATGTAACAAACATGCTTGGGCAAAGAGCCATGGTTATCTCGCCCCCATTCACAGCATGGAGGATGGTAAGATAGGCAAGAAATTCCATAAGGACCACTATTGGAGAGTTACAGACAAAGGGGTCACCAAGTCCCACAAACAATCTTCAAAAGTGACCTCACTGCTAATAGCTTATTTAGAGGGCATGCTAGGTAAACGCCTGTCCAGTCATTTAATTACCAATGTAAATGGCAGGAGTTACTGAATGGTACAGTGACTTTGTCTGGAAGTGTGGTCTATTGTCAGATAAAATGAAAATTGCGCTCTTTGACTAGGAACACTTTAGGTGTGTTTGGCGTACATTGAAGAATGACTATACTGAAAAGAACCCCTAACCTAATGAGAATTATGGTGGAGAGGCTGTGCTATTGTGGGACTGTTTTTATTCCCAAAGGCCTTGGGAATCTAATTAAGGTGCATGGTATTACCAACAACATGAAAAACCTGAACATTTTCAAAGGAAATCTGTCAATCTCTGCCAAAATACTAAACGTTGGTCATGATTGGATCATTCATCAGGTCAATGAACAACAACAAACCTCCAGATCAAAATAAATATGGTTTACTGAACGCAAAATCAAGCTTCGGTCATTGCCATCTCAGTCCCCTGATTTAAACTCCACAGAAAAACAAAGAGTCAAAGAGGAGAATGCACAAGTGTGGACCTAGAAATCTGAAAGATCTGGGGAGATTGTGTAAAGACAGTCTTAAATCTCTTGCTTTGTATTCTCCAACTCTATGGGGTGTCATAGGTAAATATTACAGGAGGTATAATATTCGCTTTGGCTAAAAAAGCGTCAGCCAAATGTAATGTAATGTAATAATAAGCAGGGGTGCCAATAATTGTGAGCAACGTGTTTTTGTTAAAAATATTTCTTTCTTTATGATATTTTCCTTTTTCTCAAAACAAATGTGCTTCCCTTCAAGGTTGGATTTTCCCCATTTGTTTTCATTGTGAGACTACAATAAATCACCAACAGATAATTTTTTATACCAGATTTTAGTCAACTTTAGCATGAGGTGCCAATAATTCTGGAGGGTACTGTACAAGCCCACTGATAACACATTATGTTTCTCATTATTTCTCAATGGGCCTTAGAACAAGTATCTGTGGATTTCCTGCACACCTGTGAGAGTTCTGCTGCCTCGTGGAGTGCCAAGTAAGGACACTTCAGCTATGGCAGTGATGTGACAGGCAGACATGGCCAGTGGAACGCATCACGGAAAAAGTGTCAAGTTTCTGTAAATATTTCTCAGTGATGACGACATTCCACTGCAGCAGGTTTCCATTGTACATTAGAGAAATGAAGCTGACATCAGGTCAACTTTTAACTACTAGAGAGAGAGAGAAAACATTGGTGTATTTAATTTGATTTTAAAATTCTGGGTTTTATTTTGAAAAAAATAAAAATGTAAATGTCACTTGAACCTTGATGCTTATACCCATAATCTAGTTCAGATGTGTTTTTTTTTTGTTTGGTCATATAAACAGGTGATTTCAATATCTAGTCTTCAGATTAGTGTAAAACTTGAGTTTGTTAGTAGTATCTCTAGTATTCTTTCTAGGTGTGGACCTAGAAATCTGAAAGATCTGGGGAGATTGTGTAAAGACAGTCTTAAATCTCTTGCTTTGTATTCTCCAACTCTATGGGGTGTCATAGGTAAATATTACAGGAGGTATAATATTCGCTTTGGCTAAAAAAGCGTCAGCCAAATGTAATGTAATGTAATAATAAGCAGGGGTGCCAATAATTGTGAGCGACGTGTTTTTGTTAAAAATATTTCTTTATGATATTTTCCTTTTTCTCAAAACAAATGTGCTTCCCTTCAAGGTTGGATTTTCCCTATTTGTTTTCATTGTGAGATTACAATAAATCACCAACAGATTATTTTTTATACCAGATTTTAGTCAACTTTAGCATGAGGTGCCAATAATTCTGGAGGGTACTGTTAACAGTATGGGACAAGCCCACTGATAACACATTATGTTTCTCATTATTTCTCAATGGGCCTTAGAACAAGTATCTGTGGATTTCCTGCACACCTGTGAGAGTTCTGCTGCCTCGTGGAGTGTCAAGTAAGGACACTTCAGCTATGGCAGTGATGTGACAGGCAGACATGGCCAGTGGAACGCATCACGGAAAAAGTGTCAAGTTTCTGTAAATATTTCTCAGTGATGACGACATTCCACTGCAGCAGGTTTCCATTGTACATTAGAGAAATGAAGCTGACATCAGGTCAACTTTTAACTACTAGAGAGAGAGAGAAAACATTGGTGTATTTAATTTGATTTTAAAATTCTGGGTTTTATTTTGAAAAAAATAAAAATGTAAATGTCACTTGAACCTTGATGCTTATACCCATAATCTAGTTCAGATGTGTTTTTTTTTGTTTGGTCATATAAACAGGTGATTTCAATATCTAGTCTTCAGATTAGTGTAAAACTTGAGTTTGTTAGTAGTATCTCTAGTATTCTTTAGTATCAGCTTAATAGTCCGGCAGTCATGGGGTCAGACCTGGTTTTGTCGGTTAAAGTTTTTTTTTTTGCAGAATCTTGTAGACTAGGGGTATCTCTAAGATTTAGGAGGGTGCCCAGTGATATCCCTTGAGCAATTTCATATATTAACCCTTTCTTGTTCAATGTGCTGAATATAAGGCGAGACTCTTCAGGTGAATAAGGTAAAAAAATGAACTAGCAGATATCAATATGAAACTTCCCCAGTTGATAACTTACATTAATATGAAAAAAAAAATGTATTACAAGTTTTCTGTAATTTAATGTTATATGAAAAAACAACAACAATGTGCCAAAATTAAGAAAAAAACAAAATAGGAAATAACTCTAATTTCAAGGTGAGTAGGCCTACTCATATCAAATGCAAATCAACTCAAATAAAATTGACTAAAATGCAGTGTTCTATGATAGTTATTCAGACAATACTTCATGTGTTCAAATTTGGACAATTTAACCCTTTTCTATACCAATTAATGCATTTCTGTACTTCAGATAACGCCAGTAATAGTCCGGGAGTCATGGGGTCAGACCTGGTTTTGTCAATTATTTATTTATTTATTTTTGCTAAAACCTGTTGACTTGGGGTGGCTCTTTAATATTTAGGAGGGTGCCCAGTGATATCCCTTGGGCAATTTCATATATTAACCCTTAAAGCCCTATGTGCCGAAATCACGAAAAAAAATAGGAAATACCTCTAATTTCAAGGTTACACATATCAAAAGCAAATCAACTCAAATAGAATGTACTAAAAACAGTTTGCCGTGTGATCGTTTTCAGACAATACTTCATGCAAATTGGGAAAATATAACCCTTTTCTATTTCAAATAATTGAATTCATAATTTCAGATATCTCCAGTAATAATTCTGAATATGTACACGTTTCCTCTAGTATTAGTTTTGATCAGTTCTGGCTCATTTGTTCTTGAACATCCTACAGTACCTTAAAACATGCACAGAACATTGTGCAAGGCACACCATTAACCTGGAAACTGCATCTTAGAGCTACAAGGGGTTTCACTCTCAATTGCAGCCACATCTGATCATCTCCAAGTCTGGTGCAAGTTTAACATTTTCTGATAGACTGGATGGGCTCAATGATTCAATGAATCCTTCTTCAAATGGCATTTGAATTTCCAACTGAAGTAGCATACCTCGGTTTCAGGCTCCATGACCGTGAACTCTGTATCAAACCAAAAACTCTCACTTTAATATCCAAGTATATACTGTATCAATTTAATGGGAATTTAAATATTTCAGTTGAGTGGAATCAAAAATCAAAACTAGTTTTTAATTAGTCACACTGACCTGTGTGTATTATTAGGCCTTAGTATTTTAATGCATGTCTATGGATCAATACTTAAAAATGAATATTCTCTTTTTGAATGACAAGGTTAGGCTTTGAGCATAGACTACTACTGAAGAATATTTTTTAGAATATAAAGAATATTTTTTATATATATTTTATGCAAACTAGAACAGTAGTACAGAGCTTAAGTACATGAGCTAAAAGAGCTGTGCAGTAAGTAAACCTCCCTCCCAACACGTGCTAGTGAGAGATGCTAGCACATAAATGAGTTTCCTCTCCCACTCTGAGAATGAAATCTGCACTTCAGAAGCACTTACATACACCAACCTTTCCAGTCGTATACCTAAATTTAGAGGGGTTTGTTGATATATTATTCCTAGCCTGATTTATGACATTTTATTCCCTTTTTTTAACGCTATTGTCAGTATTTTCTGATTTACTGAATAACTAAAAGAGATATCCATAATTCCCTGTGTCAAAGACTTTTCATCTAATATGTCAACACAATGAAAAAGTAATTTTGAACCTGGCTTTATCCAATGTTCACATTTAGCTTTTTTTAATACGCAAATTAGCACATATTTAATTAGATCATGCCTAATTTGCATATTTAAACATTCAATTACAGAAAACTTGTATTTTTTTTCCATATTAATGTAAGTAATGAACTGGGGAAGTTTCATAGTGATATCTGCTAGTTAATTTTTTAACCTATTCACCTGTAGTGCCTCGCCTTATTTTCAACACATTGAACAAGAAAGGCTTAATATCGAGAATTGCTCAAGGGATATCACCGGGCACCCTCACTAATCTTATTGAGTTACCCCTTGGCAACAAGAAACAGCAAAAAAAAAAAACTTTAACCCACAAAACCAGGTTCACCTAAATTATGGCATTTGGCTGCCGGACTATAAATACAGATGTAAATTGGAAGTATTTGGTGCCAAATTTTAACACTATGCTGATACACTTTTAAAACTAATGTGTTGTCCCTATCTGGGCAAGTTGTGTTTTTTCAACACATGTTGTGTAACAAATATAAAAAGGAAACAACACAAACTGTGTCGTCCCTATCTGGACACAGAGATTTCAACACATATTCGTTTTATGGGTATAATTAGAATAATGGTATAAATCAAACAGATTTGTTTAGAAATTATGTGAGCTATGGGAATGCGTTTAATTTTCCCAACTACTTCTGGCAATTTCTGGTAATTCTGGTTTTCCCACTTGTCTAGTGAGAATGCAACAATTTCCCCCTTTGATGCTCCTTTTGTTTTGATTGATGTAAAACACAATGAATTGCCTTTGTGTATGAAACATGGTATGTAAATAAAATAGCCTCGTAATATGAATGCATGTACACATGTGAAATTCACATCTGTCTACTTAACTGAAGTGCAAATTAAAAACTCCCGAGACAGTTATTTTATGCTATTTCAAGTACGAAAAACCAGGTAATGTTTGTAACATTTTTGTATTAGTTGTTTGGTCAAATTAATGATGGATTGTGGTAGATTCTGAAACGCGGTTACATTGGCGTTCACGAATGCTTTTGCACAGATAAAAGGGATTTATCCTCCTCCTTTGCCTTCTCTTTTCACACACACACAGACACACACACACACAGAGACACATAACACACACACAGACACACACACACACAGAGACACACACACAGAGGACCACCCACATATCCAACTACACATGTGTATGCACACCTAACTGCAGATCCCACGCATGCACGCACACACAAGCACACACACAAACACACACACAACTGTCTGACTTACATGTCAACACTACTCTTTCAAAACAACACGGACACTTGTTTTTTTATGACCAAGTCATTAATTTAATATAAATCATATTTACAAAACTGTGCAGTGAAGGATTTTTTTTTCCCAAAGCAAAAGTAGAAAAGAAGTTAACAGTGAAGTAGAAATAGTTTTTTTTTTCTCCCCCACCCATTTTTGCATAGATGAAAAAACAAAACAAAACAAAACCCCTCTATTTACATGTAGGCATTAGGGGTGCCCTATAGCGGCTATACAGGATATGAACACAGAGATTAGCAGTCTCAGCAGTTTCTATTTCATACAAGAGAGATTTGGGTGTGCCACCACACCCACTTGTTTACTGTGTCAGTGTGTGCGTGTGTGCGTGTGTGTGTGTGTGTGTGTGTGTGTGAGAGAGAGAGAGAAAGAAAGAGTCTGTGTGTGTAAACCGTGTGTGTTCCTGAAGCTCAATGGTTCTAAAGCAAGATATGTGTAAGAGTGGTTTTTAATCTGTATGTATAGTATGCATGCATGCATGTAGCGTTTCTGTGTGTGTGTGTGTGTGTGTGTGTGTGTGTGTGTGTATGCGCGTGTGTGTGTGTTAACCAGTCTCCTGTGTATTTCTTGTTTACTAACCTAAAATCAGTGAACACATGATACATCCCAAGGAAAGTTCTTGATAAATAAAGCAAATATATTATGGTTGTTTGTTATGCATTATTCATGACTAACAATTAAATAAAAACATAAATATCCATTTAAATTCTTTTAAGGTGGAACAAAAAGATGCCTTGGTATGAAAGATCGTATCATAATAGAGACAATGAGTGTGTGCACACAATTACACACACACACACACACACACACACACACACACACACACACACACACACACACATACACACACACACACACACACACACAGTATCAGTGAGTATCAGGACTTCCTGAGTTGATATTATGATATGATATGATATGATATTATTTGCTCCAAAACCCTAACTGATCCAACCAGAGTGTCAGCAATCATGGTGGGCAGTTTTATGAGTTTTTTTTAAGCAATGTTTTCAATTATCCAGTGTTCTAAATACTCTATACACGCTGCCTTAACATCCATTTTGTCACACATTTATGTGAGTGTGTGTGTGTGTGTGTGTGGGTGCGTGTGTTTGTGTATGGGTGCGTATTGTGTGTGTGTGTGTGTGTGTGTGTGTGTGTGTGTGTGTGTGTTACTTTGCGTATTGTGCGTAGAAGGCCACTTTGACGCGCTCTATCTGATGGCACAGTTTGATGGCTGGACCCAGTTTAAGGTCCATACACTCCTGGACAGTAGGCAGGGTCAGCAGTAACAGAGCCTGGCCATCAATGTCCTACGGACAGAGAGGAGAGAGAGAGAGACAGTGGGGAGGGGAGAGGGAGAGAGAGAGGGGAGGAGAGAGAGAGAAAGAGAGGGACAGAGAGAGAGAGGGGGTGGGGAGAGGAGAGAGAGAGAGAGAGAAGGGGGGGGTAGAGAGAGAGAGAAGGGGGGGATAGAGGGGAGGTGAGAGGGAGAGGGAGAGAGAGAGAGAGAGGGACAGAGAAGGGGAAAAAGAATAAAGATATAAATAATTAGACAGATATCACGACTGGTTGTGGTGAGAGTGTGTGTGTGTGTTTGTGTGTATGTGTGTGTGTGTGTGTGTGTGTGTGTGTGTGTGTGTGTGTGTGTGTGTGTGTGTGTGTGTGTGTGTGAGTCTCAGGGATGGAATTTACCACTCGCCACCCTCCAAATGTGGCTGAATTTGTGTACTGGCGGGTGAATTTGGTCAACTTACTAGCCACTGTGGCGGGTAAATAAATAGATCTAGCTAAATAGATCTAGCATACCACAAATATATAGTCAGATGCGATTGAATTTTCACAGGCATTGACGGTTAAAAATATGAGAATGTGTATAGGTTGCCTATAAGGGTAAATCACGCTGATTTGAGTCATTTCCTGTGTATTAGCCGCATTGTGTATAAGCCGCAGGACAGTGTTTTATTCAAGTTAAATGAAACAAAACCATATTAATATCACATTAACTGCCCCCGTGTATTAACCTCATAGCTGAAGAAATTTTGCGAAATCAATGTATAAGCCGCGGCTAACAGTTGGGTACTAACTAGTGAGCCGCTAGCCACAGCGCTTCACTTTCTGCAACTGTCGCTATGCTTTCATGTGCCACTGCTACGCTTATTTTAGGATGACATAAACATAAATCTAGCGAGATCTGTGGATCTGTGCTGTATCTTCACAGGCTAATATTCTCACACGAATAGTTCTCTTTTGAAATGGAGGGAGACGGACACACTTCTCCACACCCATTCGTCGTGGTGGAAAATCTCACAAACTCCTCACTCAACACATTACAAGCCATCAGGATAAACAGCCAACCTTACCGAACATAATTGTGTAAAGCATTCTCCTGTACAATTAGATGTTTCAGAGTAATCCGGTTCTGAAATTGTAGCAAATTTCTACACGATCTGCAACTTTGGGCTTTTGTTCAATATATGACTTCATAAAAGGCCAAATACAAAATAAATGTTAAAAATATCGCCTAGATAACTGTAAATATTAAAATCAGAGGATATACAGCCCATGGCTAGGAGTTTGTCAATGTTTGTCAATGTAGCCTTAATGATTTAATTTCATAAAATGCTAAGCATGCATGTATTTAAGTTTCTTAAACCTGTTCATTCGTACTCGTCGACTAAATTCAAGATGGTCGCGAACGGTAAACTTCCTGAAGGTACTGTCTGTATAAATCGTCTTATAAATAAACTACCAGTGCTTTTTCAATGTTCTTAATGTCTCGTTTCAAATGTCAAGGCCCTCGGAAGTCTACCAATGAAGTATGGAGCTACTTTGAGCCTCGTAAATGGTGTAAAACAGTGATTTATTTGCATAGCTAGGTCGATGCCCGAGGCACCCCCATCGAAAAACTGTTGGTAGCATCGGCTAACTAGCGCTAGATTTCTGAGTGCAGGGGACAAGCCGAGATGAGCTATGAGACATACGTTCACACTCGGTATCATGTTTCAACACACTTTAAGTCAATATCACACCGGAATTCTCCTTTAAAGGAGCCACACCACTTTTACACCAAGACACTATGGCATATATAATCGCAATAATGTTGATAACCGTGACAAGACACTATGGCAAATAACCACAATAATGCCGATAACCGTGAACATTTAGGTAACTATAATCATGATATCACATTTTTATACCGTATCTTTAGTGACTGGTACAAAAGTTGAGTGGCTGGTAGATCTTTTGGAATCCACCAGCCAGTGGCAGGTGGAAAAATATTTAATTTCCATCCCTGTGTGTGTGTGTGTGTGT
>NC_055978.1:10336380-10338880 GCF_018492685.1 Alosa sapidissima | reverse complement strand
ACACAGAGACAGACAGACAGACAACACACACGCACACAGACACAGACACAGACACACACACACACACGCACACACACACACACACACACACACACAGCGTATAATTCCTTTCTCTTACATCAGGGAAACAGGCATCGGGGGCTGCCTCCGTGCCGCTGTTTTTCAGGTAGTCGGCCCAGTCAAAGTCCTGGCTCTGGAAACCTGCAGGTGTGGAGGAGGGAAGGTTAGCATCAGCGCAGTTAGCAATTAGCAACTGCTAACAGTTAGCAATAGCGTCTACTGACACAAGTGAGTTGAATTGCCGCTCTCCTCAAAGGAGACATGATGATCTATCCCACTTAATCACACACACTAGCATCAGCGCTAACAGTTAGCAATGTGACTACTGACTCAAATGGGTAGAATTGCCAATCTCCTCAAAGAAAAGACATGATGAACTATCCCACTCAGTCACACACACATAGCAATAGACTAGCGCTAACAATTAGCAATAGATTTCTGAAGTTTGCCTACAAAAATAACCCATAGCTGTCGTCTTTGCCCATATAAGAACATCCAGGTAGCACCATCTTTGCCCATGTAAGGAAATCCGAATGTCTTTATATAGGCAAAGATAGCAGCTTTGGGTCCTTTTTGTAGGCGAACTTCAGAGGTCTATGGCGTTGGCCCCGGCCATGGTGCGACTGGCTGGGGCATCTGCACCATACGCCGGCGACCCGGGGTCGATTTCCTCCCCGTGGTCCTTTCCGGATCCCACCCCGACTCTTTCTCCCACTCGCTTCCTGTCATTCTCCACTATCCTATCTCATTAATAAAGGCATAAAAAGCCCCCAAAAAAATATACTTCAAGGTCTATGGCGCCTACTGACAGAAATGGGTAGAATTGCCACTCTCCTCAAAGAAAGACATGAGGAACTAATGATGTTGATGAATCCCATGTAAACATGTGTTTTATAGCCTAGGCTACTGATTTAGATGGACAGGGCACGTTGGCCGTGCTAAAGCACCCGAGTCTGAAGTGGTACACTCGTAATGTGATCACTATAATGCCTCCCAGCTAAAGCTTGTCATTTGTGTTTTCTAGTCTGCTCATTATAGTGGACGTTGCTCATCCAAGCGTGCACTGACCATTGGGAAGTTCAGGGACTTTCCCGGCAGGCTGGACTTGCAAAGGTCCTGCTATATTTTACTCTCCAAAGCTCATTGGATATAGCCATTAAATATAGCCTATAGAGATATTCACCCCCTTGGACATTAAATAGCCTATACAGATATAGGTCATGTTAGCTGCAGGCTGCAGGGATATGGCTGGTGAAACCTGTATTAGTAGTGAGGGCCTCTGCCACACCAACAGCACAACTACAAGTATCCAGCCATCGGATCACTGAAATATGAAAGTAGGATGTAGATAGATAGATAGATAGATAGATGGAAAGATGGATAGATGGGTAGATAGATAGATAGATAGATAGATAGATAGATGGAAAGATGGATAGATAGATAGATGGAAAGATGGATAGATGGATAGATTGATAGATAGATAGATACGTTATTGATCCCCAAGGGGAAATTCAAGATGCATGAATAGAGTATAAGAATTAAACTAGTATTGTTATTGATTGCTAAATAGCATTATCATTGTCCACTACAACCATTAGGGTATGCATCATTGAATTATGTAGACCGTTACCTTTTAATGTTTATATTGTGGTCTAGCATTTTGTGAATTGTATTTGAGAACTTTTGTTTGTTGAAAGGTGCTGATCAATAAACATGCTCATGTGCCTTGGTTTGGACTTGCCACATTACCATATACCATTTGGCAGTAAATTACCAAGCAGCTTTGTTGTTGTGTGTGTGTGTGTGTGTGTGTGTGTGTGTGTGTGTGTGTGTGTGTGTCGGCCCCTTTGCTTGTGTCTCTCCATGCAACTGTTAGAAATACAAAACTAGATTTCTCATCTGAAGCGTCTACAAGTGATTACTCTAATGGAGGGAATTTGAAAGCCTTAAATTTGCCTCCTCCCCCCCAACACACGTAAGCAACCCTTCAAATCAGAGATAGCCCAGACTCCTCTCACTGGGGAGAATTTACCCCTACCCCTGCCCTATTTGCCCTTGTGTCGTGCTGAGAGGGGCCAATTAATTTTCTGTGTTTCTGTCGGTGTGTGTATGTGTGTGTGTGTCTGTGTGTGAATGCATGTGTCCGGGTGTGTGTATGTTTGTGTGAGCTTGTATGTGTGTGCATGCGTGCGTGTGTGTGTGTGTGTGTGTGTGTGTGTGTGTGTGTGTGTGTGTGTATGTGTATGCGTGTCCCTCTCTCTCTCTCTGTGTGTGTGTGTGTGTGTGTGTGTGTGTTTCTGGTTTAATATTAATGAAAATGAACTGATGTTCACAACCAACTCTCCATTTGAGGAAGAAGAACGAGACTTCATAAGTACCTAATCTAAGTGAGGTCATGTCTGCTATTTATCATTAGCTACACTCATCATTAGCAATCATA
>NC_055978.1:10328880-10331380 GCF_018492685.1 Alosa sapidissima | reverse complement strand
TCTAGGCCGGCGTAACGAAGCCGGAGGCGTCCACCCACGTTCCGCAGGACGCGAGCGGGCCAGTATGAGCACGGCTCACACACACTCTGAAGCTCCAACACACACCCTTCCTCGATCAGATCAACTGTGTTCTTCCCCCGCAAGGGCTGAACGAGGGAGAGGAAAATAGAGAGGGAGGAAGAGAGGGGGGGGGGGGCGAGGAGAAGAGAAAGAAAGGAAGAAAGAGAGAGCAAGGGACAGTGATGGTAAGAAAGAGAGAAAGACAAAGAGATAGAGAGAGAGTTATATAAGTGTGTGCCAAAAACTGAGAGAAAACACATAACAGACAAAAAACAGATATCTAATCATAGTCTCAACATTTTATTATTATTTTCTTTATTATTTTTTTAAATTAATATTATATTTTATTATTATTTATTTATTCATTTATTTATTTCATTTAATTTCCTTCTTATTACTATTATTTAATCAACATTGTTTTGTTTATCTTACATATTTAACACATACATTTGACTCCCACTTAAAAATATCACTTAATAGAGATAGCATCTCTCTCTCTCTCTTTCTCTCTCTCTCTCTCTCTCCCTCTTCCTCTTCCTCTCTCTCTCTCTCCCTCTCTCTCTCTCTGGCCGTCTCACCCCTTCCAGGAGGTTGGCTGGAGCGGTCCGTGAGCCAGTCAGGTCCTGCACCAGAAAGTCTGTCCAGTCGCTGTACTTCTCCTTAATGGCTACAGAAGAGAGAGAGAGAGGGAGAGAGAGAGGGAGAGAGAGAGAGGGGGGGAGGAAGGGAGGGAGGGAGAGAGAGAGAGAAAGTTGATATTAAACAAAATTATGAAACTCTACTGCACATACAACATATAATACATGTAAATATAATGTTAACATAGACGTTCATGCGCGCGCACACACACACACACACACACACACACACACACACACACACACACACACACACAGTGTGTGTGTGTGTCTGACTGTAATCAACCCCCTCATTGCTCTTTTGCTCAGCCCTGCAGTGTAAGCACTGTGGATTATTCATGTTACATTGTGGGAATTAGATTAGGTTCATTTACAGATGCCTACAGAGAGTGACAAAAATGTTCACACACACACACACACACACACACATATGCGCAGACATGTACACACACACACACATACACACACACACACACACACATACATGCACACAAACACATACACGCACACAGACACACAATTGCTTCGACACACACGCACACACACACACACACACACACACACCTGCTCTCACACACACACACACTGTCCTGATATGGCTCTAATGGTTTTCAGATAACTGTCTTTCCTACAGTTTCCACTGTTCTTTTATCTTCCCCTTTATCTTCCTCTTTTCCTTCTCTTTAAATCCCTCCATCCCTCCCTCCATACATCCCTCCCGCACTCTTTTCCAGACCTGCAGGACATCACCAGCACTCACAAATAGAGTCCCTATTTTTACAAATCCCGTCAGACTAGGCATTATCATCAGGCATCAACACACACACACACACACAAGATCCTTAACAATACTACAACCTGACTTTCAATTCAATTCAACACACACACAGACCCTTAACAATACTGCAACCTAACTTTCAATTCAACTCAATTAAATTAAATTCAAATCAGTTCAATTCAATTCTATTCAGGTCACGCACAGATCCTTAACAATACTGCAACCTGACTTTCAATTCCACTCAATTTAAATCAATTCAATTAAATTCAGCTCAACTCTATTCTATTGTTCTCTAATCCATCTCCATTACAGCCCATTTGTCTGACTCTAAAGTTTCCAACATAAATCTATGCGTATATGTGCGTGTGTCTCTGTGTGTGTGCGTATGTGTCCATCCTTCTGTCCACTGAATTTGACTAGCAATAGTGATGTGATCCTCTGAATATTCCTGGAATGTTAGGAATAAAAATGTTCAGCCTTGTATTGCATGGATGCCGGGTGTGGTGACTAGACAGCAGCATTTCCGGAATGTTCCATGACTCTGTGTGGCCTGACCTAGCCCTGTTCCATCCCAGATCCCTTCTTTTCATCTTCACACACACACACACACACACACACACACACACACACACACACATTTACTTCCCTTGCATTAGAGTATGCAAGATTACCTCTTGTTTTCATCAAGAACACTTTGAGGTAAAATATGGTTACAGCCCTCTGTGTAATATAAAACTATAGCAATAACTGGTATGTAAGTGCAATATGTGCGTTAAAATGGGGGGGGGGGGGGTGATGGGGGTGGGACTTTGTGCCACTATATAGATAAATCTGTTCAAATAGGGCAATTTAATGGCGGTGTGTTTGTAGAAAGACAATAGGTGATCGAGGACCGAGGGGAACAAAAGAGAATAACGATCTCATTGTGGTGTCTGATATAAACAAAGCTTTCCTAAAACCCCGTAACACGCACCAGGATTAGAAAGGAGCCTTTAGTGCTGCATGCATTTGTGTGTGTGTGTGT
>NC_055978.1:10263880-10326380 GCF_018492685.1 Alosa sapidissima | reverse complement strand
GGTGTTGTGGTATTTCAGAGTGTTCTGGTATGAGGGTTCCGGAATGCACGCTCTCTGCAGGCAGACGGAATATCATCCCTGTCTAGACGGCACAGGCAGACAGATGACTAGGTCTAACCACGAGAGGTCAACCACACACACCATCACTGGAGTAGACTCGTTAACATTATTAACAAGGCATGCATTTCATTCTGTTCAGTTCATTTTCCTTTTTAATCAGGCCAGACTAATCTCTACACACATCCATCTCTCTAGCCATCTGGCAATATTTCTTTATATTTAGAAACATATTAAATTGTATAGTACCATGACTGGGTGAATTCCCTGCCGTCATAGTCAGATGTCTATTGATAGACTGCATAATATTACCCTGCACTAAAACCCCCCACTTCCCCTAAACACACAGACACATATACACACCACCCCTGCCTGAAACAACAAATAACACACATATACTAGGGCTGTGCAATTAATCAAATTAATTGAATAATCGTAATTATGACTTCCAACAATTATGAAAACAACATAATGAAAATATAATGATTATTTTTATTATTTTACATTATTTTTATTTATGATTATTTATTCCGTTTCATAACAATGCTCTTTTTTTGTCTTGTGTCGTCATGTGCATTATCTTTTTGCATGTATTTTTTTTATGTTGAATTATATTTAAAATGCATATATATTTAAATGATTATATTATATATATTTTTATTTTTAAAAAATGTAATGAAAAAAATAAAATGGATGATAATTCCAAAATCACTGAGTAATTGTGTTTAATAATCGTAATCTCAATATTGAACAAAATAATCGTGATAATGATTTTTGCCACAATCAAGCATTCCATACATACACCCACACCACCTGCCTCCAACCCCACACAGTGTCCCCACTAATCACACACACACACACACACACACACACACACACACCGTATGGTTTCGAGATTGTTAGTGCTCTGCATTAAAGGCCACTTCAGAGCGATAATGGGACATTTTCCAATTGCTGTAAAAAACATTATTGGAGTTTCTTTCAATCAATAACACATCAGTGGTGGGAGGGACAGTAATTCCAATGTGATATTACACATCTACACATGATACTATCAGTGTTCACATTTTCAGAAACAGATGTGCTTTCATTAGGAGAGAGGAGAGTGGTGCAAATTAAATAGTGGCATTTTCAACCATTTTCTAAGCCTTGTCTATTCATAATTGAAAATACATTTCAGCACTGAAATAGGATATCAGGCTGATTTTTCAGTCTCTTTCAAGTCATAGCACATGGGGACTGCTTGGACACAATAAAAAGATAACAAATCTGAGACCATAGTGCCAAATAAAACGTGCTGAATTGATATAGAATAACCCATAAATCAACTCTAAATTCTGATTTATTACTACGAAAGTACATAGTTAATGTTAATTCATAATCGGTAATTGAACATTATTGTAGAAGGTTATAGCTGTAAGTGGAAACAGGCCACTTTCTGGAAATAGTAACTCTGGCAAAATCAATTCAGTCAATTCTGTTGAGCTTTATCATTAAATCAAATGGCCCAAATGTATCTTTGTCTTGGACAAAAGGTTCAAAGACTTGGACAATAGGCTCAAAGGTTTCACTTTGATGAAGGAAAACAAAACACAAAATGAAACTCCCATGAAGTCCTAGGGCTGTATTTTGGGCTCCAGCATATGGCGTAAAGCTTGTTATTCACTCGCGCAAAGCTTAATTCGGTATTTTGCACGTTGCGACCAGGGGTGTGGCAATTAACAACCTAGGGAGGGGCCTGGCGCGTTGTCTAAAAATCGCTATCATACACCACCTAAACCTGGACAGAAATCAATGGCGAATTGTTCATATGCTATTTTAAGAGCGCATGTCAACAGTCATATTGGCAGGTGCACGCACCATCCTTCTATCATTCATGAACGCACACCAGCGCACGTCCATGCAAAGCATTACAAATTGCACGATTACAATGGAAAACATAATTACAATAAAGATATTAAGTAATACTGTACATCTCATGATGAGTAGTTATTCACCATCATTTGCAAATTGGTAATGACGGTTAAAAGTGATTAGGGGAGAGGCGAGAGACACGTATGGAGCACAGCTGAAGACGCACTGTCACGAGATATAAGCAACTCCTCTGCAGGATAAATGTTGTTTTATTCAGTCATTTGAGCAATATTAGGGTAAGTGTTGCTTTTTCCAGCCTGTTTTCGATGGTAACCCATTGTCAGTCAATAGTGAAAGTAACTGCATATAACTGTCTTCGTTGACTGACACCTTGGTGAAGTTAGTTTCACTTTGCCAATGAGTTCAAATAATAGACGAGTGCAAATGCGTGAAGGCTATGCTAGGTTTTAGTAAAGCATGGTTTAAGAATGACTATTTCATACGGTCTCGCAAGCAGCCCCCTTCAAATGCGCCGTTGAATGCCAAAATACCGATGCATTTATTTGACATATCGCTCTTTGCGCCGTTAAAGGGAATGCCAGATGTCATTCTCATTCGTTTAAAATGATGTTACACCCCAAACACACCCATATGACTGATTAAAAAACCTAGGAACACCTTGTTGCGCCATGCGCTCCACTTTTTATAACGAAACCCCTCCCAATGTGAACTGGACATCCTACTAAATTTGAATAGACTTTTGACGAGTGACCATGCACTTTAGAATGTCATGATAGGGCCCCTAATGTTCCAGGAATCTCAGCTAATACTGAGAATCATAAGAGCAGTGATTACAAAATCTGACAGGTATGAAGAGGTCCCAAGAAAAGAGAGGAGAATATTAAAATAATGACATGGAGTGTGCATGAGAGAAGCAAAGAGGAGGAGAAGTGAGAAGTAGAGAGAAGATGGGAAGCAAGAGGAGAAGAGGAGAGGAGAGGAGAAGAGGGAAGAGAGGAGAAGAGAGGAGAAGAAAGAAGAAGAGAGGAGAATAGAGGAGAGGAGAGGAGAGGAGAGGAGAGAAGAGGGAAGAGGAGAAGAGAGGAAAAGAGGGAAGAGGAGAGAAGAAGAGAAGAAAAGAGAGGAGAAAAGAGAAGAGGAAATGGGAGAGAGGAGAGGAAAAGAGAGGAGAAGAGGAAAGAAGAGAGTAAAAGAGAGAAGAGAACATGAGAAATAAGAGGACGAAATGAGAGACTCTTGTATGATACATTTACCCCACTTTGGTAATCGAGTGGGGAGAATTTGCCCCACTGGTGCAGTGGGAAAATATGTGCCCACTGATGTGGTGGTAACATGGGGGCAGTTGGTAATCTGGCATGCTGTTGACTATCTGGCTGGTGTAGTGGTGGTGTGGTAACATAGGAGAAATTGGGAATCCAGCGTGGCGGTGGGTGAAGTTGGTAATCTAGCGTGGCAGTGGGTGAAGTTGGTAATCTAGGGTGGTGGTGGTGGGTGAAGTTGGTAATGTAGCATGATGCCAGTGAGTGAAGTTGGTAATCTAGCGTGGTGGTGGGTGAAGTTGGTAATCTAGCGTGGCGGTTGGTAATCTAGCGTGGCGGTGGGTGAAGTTGGTAATCTAGCGTGGTGGTGGGTGCCAATGGATCGTTTGAAGTGCGGCTCTGCCCCATCACAGAGCTCCCACTCCACAGCCTGCCATGGTTGCCATAGCAACCACGGCCAGCACAGCCTAGTTCTCCAGGCGATGAAAAAACAGGCACCAGGCATGAATGGATACACACACACACACACACACACACACACACACACACACAGATACACACACACACACACACAAACATCACATGCTCTATCAAACATTGTGCAATAGTTTTGTCCCAAGATGTAAGTTCTTCCCATACCTCCTTACTCATGGATCTCTCTCTCTCTCACTCTCTCTCTCTTTCACTTTCCATCTGATGTCTTTCTGCCTCTATTTCCCTCAGGAGCAGGGGTTTCTGGGGTTTCTGGATGTTTGGTGGGATGGGGTTATGTGTGTGTGTGTGTGTGTGTGTGTTGGGGGAGGGGGTTGGGGGTCAGGTGTGTTTATATATACATATATATATTTTTTTGTATGAATGTATTTATGTATGTTTGTATAGTTTTGTGTTCCAATAAATGGGTATTAAACCTCTCTCTCTCTCTCTCTCTCTCTCTCCCCATCTGATTTCTTTCTGTCTCTAGTTCCCTCAGGCTTATAAAGACAAACATACTAGATCACAGCAGCATGAAAGAGCAGGTCAGTCCAGTCAATATGTGGCAGTATAGCGTATCTACATTGTCCTGTATCTCACACAGTACTGTACTGTGTATCACAAACAAATATTGACGGTAACAGAGTGTGCCTGTGCATACCTGCATGCATGTGTGTACACACACACACACATAGCCACCTTTCTCTCTCTCTCTCTCTAACACACACACACACACACACACACACACAGAGGCCCCTTTCTCTCTCTCTCACACTCTCTGTCACACACATGCACACGCACACGCACACACACAGAGAGACACACACACAGCAACAGAAGATGAACACTCAGACACCCTCCATAAGGCAGAGGTACCCAGAGGCAAAGCTGCAACGAGCCAGATATCTACAGGACACTGGAGAATGGCGGCTGCTTTCATGAGGGAGTTTCCATTACGGACATTGGGCTCTATCGTGCACACCAGCTTGATAATATTTGTCCATTTCCCGGTTTTGTTCGTGCATTGGTCAACTAAAAATTTAGTAGCCTATATAGTACATCTACATGCAATATCTTTACAACAACAACGCCTAATTAAGACCTATTAATTTGGACAACTTTATACAGCCCTATAAAGGCTAAAGTTACCTTTAGTTTTGTTCCAGTTTACCGTTGTGTATGGCTTTAAACATTGTGTGCGCTTCAACATCAGCCTATAAGCATTATTCCAGCTGCGCTAAGGTTTTGACAAGCACCACAATTTTGCCTACCTTGTTGTAGCCCATCTGAAATAACTCCAAACTTTGCTATGTTCCCTCCATCCTTTCGTTGTTTTCAAAAAACGTTTTATATCCATGATGGCCTTGAAGTCTTGAGTTTGTGAATTCGCTTAAATAAGCTTATTATGTGCTGTTAACCAGCAACCATAGACAGTAAAAGAAAGCAGCAAGTAGCCTTGGCTACAATTTCTGTAGTTGCTGCGTCTATTCATTGTTATTCTCTCTCCTGCTCAAACAAAAGTTGTGCGTGCATTAAGTTGATGATAACGTGTTTACAAACTCTACTTTACATAAAATATTGTAAATAGCCCACTGTCATGCAGTTAATGGGATACTGTGCAGAGTTGGAAAGGTCAACTTAGAAACTGTTTCTGTTGACTGTTGGTAAGGTACAGCCATAGCTTACACCTGCAGGAGCGCTTGCTTGGGCGCCTGTGTTGCGCAATGCACTTTGCTCCTCTCATCTATACGACGCAGTTCCCATTTCTCCAAACCATACATAATTACAAGGACAAATATTGCTACACGAGGGAAATCAGTGTGGTGTCCAATGTGAAAAAATAGGTATAAATCTAGCGTACACATTTCCACGAATCACGGATGTATTGATGACATAAATTAGGAAATATTATAGGACTTAATGAGACGTGATGTTGAACTGCATGCAGATGCCATTTAACCCAAATGCCCCAGCAGCAGCACGGGAGAGGAGAGCTTATCTGACAAAAGATCTGCATTGTCTAAACTCTATAGTGAGGTAGATTACATTGCAGAAATATCACCATGCATTGAAGAAAGAGAAGAAGTGCATGGTAAGTGTGTTTTAGGAGAGCAAGCATCTGTGGAAGAGTGTGGAGGGTCTTCAAGAGCTTCTTAATAAAATATCTATCTATTTATCTATCTTATGTATCTATCTATATATCTATCTATCTATCTACCTATCTATCTATCTATCTATCTATCTATCTATCTATCTATCTATCTATCTATCTCCAAATTATTTATTTTGAAGAAGCTTCTCCTTCAGCCTAGTGTAGATAGTAATGTTTGACATTTACTAAAAATAACACAGCTCCATCATATAAATACTCCTTCATAATATATCTCTCCTCCATAATTAGCTCATCGGTGGGAGGAGCTTGAGGGTGGTCACATGAGTCGAGATCTCCAGTTGTTGTGAGAGGCCCAAAAAAACAATGTCTCCTTTTAGCCTACTTAATAATGTATGATGTGATGATGACACAGCATTTGCCGCCGCACTTGACACAAGACAGGAGAGGTGATTCAACAGATGACACTCGGCTCGTCGTCAGGCAGGGATGCTGAAGCTGTAGGCCTCCGAGGGACAGCTGGAGTGTGTTATTGATATACAGTTGCAGTGTGTGTCTGTGTGTGTGTGTGTGTGTGTGTGTGTTTGTGTGTGTGTGTGATGCTGAAGCTGAAGACAGCGTGAATGTGTTATTGTGTGTGTGTGTTGTTGATATACTGTTGCAGCTGAAATCCCTTTTTCTAAACTATTAAAGGTCAAAAGGGATCTGGCTCAGACAGTGAGGTGTGCCAATACTGTTAAAAGTGTGTGTGTGTGTGTGTGTGTGTCTGTGTGTGTGTGTGTGTGTGTGTGTGTGTGCTTTGAGCGTGCGTGTGTGCGTGTGTGTGTGCAGTTGGTATCTATACTAAAACAAAGCTAGAAACTACACACTCAACATTACATGCAAATACACATCAAAACCTACACACACATACACACACACTGCACACACACACATATGCACACCACACACACACACGGCCATGCACCCATGTCTATACCACAGCCATAGGTTCATGCATACAAGCATTCTGTTTTATACACAAGCTGTAAGGCATGCATTGTAGCAGTGTGCTATATATACTAATACGGCCCTAGGAATGAGCAGAGAGAGAGAGAGGGAGAGGGAGAGAGAGAGAGAGGGAGAGGGAGAGAGAGGGAGAGAGAGAGAGAGGGAGAGAGAGAGGGAGAGAGGGAGAGGGAGAGGGAGAGGGAGAGAGGGGAAGAGAGAGAGAGAGAAAGAGGGAGAGAGAGAGATAGAGAAATGAAAGGAAAGAAGGAAAGGGGGAAAGAAGGATAATGAATAAATGAGACTACTCATAAAAAATACAAAGAGATCTCCTCACTATTGTCCAAGTCTCTCCTGGATAACAGTGAGATAAATAATACTATCATATATAATTATCTCATGGTGTTGAACAGGGTCACCAATCATTCTCACTTGTTTCACTAACTTAATACCTTAACACCTCAATATTACCTTGTTTCTAGATCTCTGTTAAAGACAACCTTGGTGTTGGGGGATAAAGGACAACTTTTTACAAAGTACACAAAGCTCTCATATCTGTCACAAACTGTTTCTCAAGAGGAATTTCAGGGGGAATATCTGTGATTAAACTGATACATAAATGAATAATATTCATCAGATCTAGGTATCCTGTTCCTCCAGTATGGATAAGGGAAAAGTGTTCCTATAGTATCGTTAATACTCCTATAGTGCGGATAACGCTCCTATAGTATGAATAATGTTCCTATAGTATGAATAATGTTCCTATAGCATGGATAATGTTTCTATAGTACCGATAATATTCCTGTAGTAATGTTCCTATTGTATGGATAATGTTTCTATAGTACCGATAATGTTCCTATAGTACAGGGGTCTCAAACTCAAATGAGCTGGGGGCCACTTCTGCCAACGTCATCTGATTGGAGGTGTTTTTATCTCTTTTTAGACACCTGTGCTAGCAACTTTAGCTTATAAATAAAATAATGATAAAATAAATGTCAATACAAATTATAAAACAAACAAAAAGCATAAAAACAAAGAACATCGATTGCACAATCGATTGGACCAAACAACACAAGTTTAGAAAAAACTAAAATAGGGAATCGATTTTAACCAAATATGTACACTATTAATTTTAAACTAATTAAACAAATAAAAAAGGATATGTAACAAAATTCACAAACAAGAATATAAGAATATAAAAAAATTCCGAAGTGCAGTAAGCATTGTGAAAGCTAAAAAGAAAATTCCCACCAATTTTACGCACCGGAAACAGCTGTTTCAATCAGCTGCTGTGCTGCTCGTGGTTTGCTAAAAAATGGACGATCAACCTGTGCGACATAAGAGAGACGAGTGATAGGCCCTAATAACTTGAGAAGTTCGATGTGGAAGTACTTCGGGTTTTTGGTATATCAAACTATGGAGAAGAACAAAGCGGTAGGCTACGCAAACTGTGCAATCGAGTTCTACGTACTGTAGGCGAAATTTGTTTGACATTTCTAATCGTAAACACAGACACAGCTACGTTGAAGCCTGCAGTCATGTTTGTCACTGATGTAATGGCAGTCCACTCGGCTTATTGTTTTTCGAGAATGTTACACTCCTGTTTGTCATTGTGCATGAAACTTCACACCAATAAATCATCAGAAATATTACTGGCTTGCGTCTACAAGCGCCCTCTTTACGTTCGTCCTAATGCCTGTTAGTTGTTTGTGGATTGGCCTATATTTGGCGTCGAAAATGGAAACATCTTTAGACATGAAAAATCGATTTTACAATCGATTCAATGAACACCTATGTCTCAAAAATCGAACAGGCAGCCCTAATTCTTATAGTATAAATAATATCCCTATAGTATAAATAATATTCCTATAGTATGGATAATGTTTCTATAGTAAGGACAGACACATATACACAGACACAGATAGTAACAGACACAGAGCTGGACTACAGCAAACACTATGGAGATGAGCGAGAAAGATGGGGATATAGAGAGAGAGAGAGAGAGAGAGAGAGAGATGAGGAGGACTTAAACATAAATGAGGGATAGAGAACAGAAGATAGATAGATAGATAGATAGATAGATAGATGCAGGAGTCTCAGAGCTGTGATGAGATGGGTAAGAGTATAAGAGTATAATAGATGAAAGGTGAAGACATCTAAGGTAGGAATGAGACAGGAATAGAAAGTGTGTGTGAGAGAGAGAGTGACAGAGACAGAGAGAGAAAGAGAGAGAGATTTGTGTGTGTGTGTGTGTGTGTGTGTGTGTGTGAGGAGCATGCATATGTGCTTGAGCGTCTCCTGAGCAGGCAGGCGTTAAGTTATTCAGAATGTCTGCTTACCTTTTCTTAGGTAAACGTCATCTGAGAAACAAACAGACAGAAAGACACGTGACTAACATACACCAGCACCAGTGCAGAGGTAGGTGGCACACACACACACACACACACACACACAGTGCAATCCAGACTTCTATACAGACTTCTATACATACCATCTCCTCCCTCTCTTTGTTCTCACACACACACACACACATATTTGTAGAAAAGTATTTCAGTAATTCAGCAATTTCTACACATACACAGACACACACACACACACACACACACACACACACACACATATGTACACAGCACAACACAAAGACAGTGCAGTGAGTCTGAAAAAGCATCCAATTACACAGCAAAAACAACCCACACCTCAAGCTTCAGTAAATCACTCTTCACGTCCCCTACTGTACTGGGAGTCCTGCAATCATTGGCAAGCTACAGCTCTCCATACAAAGACCCACACAGTCATCCATACTCTAAGAATGCACAGATCTCCAAATACATACGCAAGCTACAGCTCTTCATTCAAAGACCCACACAGCCATACAGTACATACTGCTCTAGAATGCACAAATCTCCAAATAAATACGCAAAACTGAGAGTTTTTTTTTGTTTTACTTTTAAGGTTTTCGATTTTAAAGAAAATATCCTGCAGAAGATCCTAA
Organism: Alosa sapidissima; assembly: GCF_018492685.1. Taxonomy (NCBI): domain Eukaryota; kingdom Metazoa; phylum Chordata; class Actinopteri; order Clupeiformes; family Clupeidae; genus Alosa; species Alosa sapidissima. The sequence continues at coordinate 10,316,629 of NC_055978.1, read as the reverse complement.
GAAGCATTACCCAACAACACATATGTGCTACTATAAACCCTGCCAAGCTATTTAAAACACTTAGCGCTGGTACAGAAATAACATCTTACCCAAACACAATGTTCAGAAGATACTTGGAATTTATAAAAAACTAAATATCCCCCCACCCACACACACACCCACACACACACATATCAATGTTGCATGGACTCTGTTTGGCTACTTATGAAACATTGGTGAATATTTCAGATTCCCTGTGTGTCAACGCAGATTTAGACATGTGTCTTACTTACAGTAGAGAGAGCACAGGGCATCATGTGTTTGGCTTCAAGACGCACGGATTTATCCCCATGATGATGTGTGAGCATGCAGGGGTAATGTATATGTCGTGTTAACAACCAGAAGAACAAACAACCCTGCCTGAACCGTGCAAACAACCACTCTCCCAACTAAACACACACACAACAGAGTGCGATTTGTAGGGGGGGATGGTGGGGATTCCCCCCCCCCCCCACCCCCTCTGGTTTTCCTATCCCTACCTCTGCTAAATTATTTTTATCCCGGTGGGGACAACATTTATCCCCCTCTGCCCCTCATATTGATTAATGCTACTTCATATAAGTAAAGCGCTGCAACGTGAGAACAGTCTAGTAGGCTAGTCTACATAACAATCTGACATCAGAAACGCACTGTCACCATCAGCACTCATGCTGCTGACACAGTGGCTGCGTGATAACTTAATTTGGCCTTGATCGTGCAGGACATTTCAGAATGTTGAGTGTGTAATCCATCACCAATGGCTAGTTTCAATGGAAAAGTTAGCTGGACAAATGAAAGAAAACGAGAAGGATTCAGTGAAGCATATCGTCATATTTTAGAACCTTCAAAATTAGAAAACTGATGCAACTGAGATGGAGGACAACTGCACGTAGAGTAGAAGTAGGCCTATCGTCCGAAGGAACTTACATTAAATGAGATATTTGCTATATGTCACAAAAAGTGTTACAGAAATTGCTTGGCATCGCTTATTCAATGGCTCTCTACCAAAACACCTGTAGTTTGCGGAGGACGAACGAGAAAGCACTCCTTTGATAAATCAGCCAGTAGGCTAGGCCTAGTAGACATATAACTTTCAGAAATAATCTGTACTGCAAAAACGAATGTTGGTGGGTATTTAAACTATCTAGCGGGCGTTTTAACAGCTGCAAGAAATAGAAGCGTCATGGTCTTGATGTTCTGGTTCGTAAGTTATTTTCATAAAATTTCAAGTTGCCCTATAACTTTACTCTCCAAACTCTTCACTGCACTGTAGCCAATTAACTGACAGTATGATAGTAGGCTATTTATTTTCTGTAGGCTACAATAAACACATTTATTTTTTCAACTTTTGCAATATCACGCACTTGGCTACTGAACGCAAATCAGCAGGAGAGAGAATGCACGTAGCGTGTAGCGCAATGTGTAGGCTATTTGGTTACCAACTAACGCTGTTAGCCAATTCACTCACTTAAGACTTCAGTGCCATCATATACAACGTTTTTTTACACAACAAATACAGAAAGGATGGAGGCAGCAAAAGTAGAGGAGTCATTTCAGATGGGGCAAGAACAAGGTGAATTTGTATGCTTGTCAAAACGTAGTCCTACCCTGCATTAAAGGAGCTAATCATCATACCAAGCACACTCGCTGTTTAAAGTCATACACCACCGTAAACTAAAACTAAAATGTTACAAAGGTGGCAGAATTAATATAGGCTATTATTAGCCATGGCATTACTAGGCTATGAATCGTTCATTCCTTTTTTTTTTTTTTTTTGGGGGGGGGGGGGGGGATACAAACTTATTCAAAATCATCCCCCCCTCTGGTTCACACCCTGCACACACACACACACACACACACACACACAGCAATGCCATATTTATATAACTGTTCATTTGCCTCTTGACATTTGTTTAGAAGTAATGGGATGACGAAGTACACAAATCCTGTACTTGAGTGAAAGTAGAGATACACATGGTCAAATGTTACTCCAGTAAAAGTAAAAGTCCTCCTTTTACATTTCCACTTGAGTGGAAGTACAAAAGTACTTGCCTTCAAATGTACTTAAGTATCGAAAGTAAAAGTCTTGAAATGTGTTATGACTAATACAGTTGCATTTACTATTGTTGAAATGATTCGGCACAGACATAGGCATTCATTAAGCCTTTCTCCTCCATTCAAGGACAAAATCAGCTAATAATTGTTGTATGTAGAAAGAACTAAAAACAAGCTAATGTGATATCTTATCTTACATATTTCAAAGTAACCACATTTTTCTTTGTTGAATGCTTTACAATTTCAGACCAAATCAAGATGTTTCCTTTTGTGTTTGATAGTGTCAGATTGTCTATCATTGTCTATCATTTGCTCGATGGCGTCAAGAGGCTAGTTATGCTAACATCAATATTGTGAAAAGGGGTCAACAAGGTACAGTAAATAGTGGATAATAACATAGGTTAGGCAACACCATTATTTAAAGCCTAGCTCGCTTAATAGAAAATATACATGTAACACATGTATTTGGACAGTCTTTTTTCCAAAAGGAACTTCAGCTGTAGGCTACTTCAGCTGTCACAAAATGTAGTGGAGTAAAAAGTAAGATATTTGGCCTCAAAATGTACTGGAGTAAAAGTAAAAAGTTTAATAAAATTGAAATACTGAAGTAAAGTACAGATACATGAAAAAGCGACTTAAGTACAGTAATTGAGTAAATTTACTCAAGTAATGTCCACCACTGGTAATGGATTTTCAATAAATGTGTGTGTGTGTGTTGGTGTGTGTGTGTGTGTGTGTGTGTGAGAGAGAGAGAGAGAGTGAGTGAAAGAGAGGGACATTTTACTTTTTACAAAATAATCAGAGTGGATGCTAAACTATCAATTTTTACTGGAATATATATAGTCCCAGAAAATAAATTAGATCATTGTAATTTTACACCACTTTCATTTCAACCATGAACAAGGCCCCTCCCCACCTGAAACTACAGGTGTTGAAAGCTGGATGTGATGGTGTCTGATGTTTCAGATAAGTTAGTTCTCTTAAGACACACACACACGCACACGCACACACACACACACACACACACACAGCAATGCCATATTTAGGTATCTGATTAGTTCTCTTAAGACAGTTATATTGCCATGCTTTGTTGCTCTGTCAAGGTCAGCACCCACTGAAGGCGTCTGACATGCATTGATGCAAAAGTTTATCGGTAACACTTTAGAGTAAGGGTGCATGAATTATCATGAATTCATGCATTAATTAATTCATGATTTATGTATTACTTCATTGGTTTATATCTAATGAATCATCAGGAATTTACATGAGTTCATAGTCTCTCATTAATGACCTCATGCATGAACAACACATCAACTAAAGCATTGGGTACGGTGGGTCCATCATTATGATTTATGATTTCTTAAGCATGATCATCATGATTACATGTATGTCAGGTTAATTACTCATGAGTTCATCATGTTTGTGGCCCCTCAACTAATGTGTGAACAATGGCATGTGTTTAGAGAACTGCACCTGTTGTGTTCAAATTAGAATTTTAGTAGTGATGACCACATTTTTGGTAGAAAAAGAATTCATCATGATCATTCAAGGTCAAGAGAAGACATAATCTATGTTAATTATTCTTTTAGCAGAGACATATACATCCCGTTGATGTTCTATTGAAGTTCTCTTATTTCACGCATCATAAAAATTAGATTACCAGCAACTGAATTTTAAACTACGTAGCAATGGCCATTTAGGTAGAAAAAATAAGCTGGCTATGAAGTAGTAGAGAGAGAACTATCAAGACTTAAACAACTAATGGTCTTTGCTGTAGATTTGCTGAGCTGGACACCTGTAAATAATCTAGTTAAAACTGACAGGTGATACAGCTTGTGGAGCTGGGCTAGCATGCAGTAGCCTGATCCACAACAGCTAAAGGAGTAGCAGTGGTAGCTAATGGCTAAGGAGCTGAGCTAGCATGCAGTAGCCTGATCCACAACAGCTAAAGGAGTAGCAGTGGTAGCTAATGGCTAAGGAGCTGGGCTAGCATGCAGTAGCCTGATTAGAGGGCAACTTTAAACACAACTGTTGGGCAATATGTTTCAGCTTTATGTTGTATTCATGTATGTAACGTAATCATTGTGATGTAATCATGTTGATAACATAATCATTGTGACAGGCCAAGACAGAGCATGACCAAACACTCCCAAGAAACAGGCACTGAATAAATAAACACACACTCGCACAAGTGCATACACACAAACACACACACACACACACACACACACAGGGCTCATATTTTAGACCACAGGGCTAATGTGCAATATCACATACAGAAAACCACAGGTCACTGCCTAAGTTGAGCTGTCAACTTTCGCCATGCGCCTATCACAACTACCTCTCTTCTTCACTTCCTCACACACACACACACACACACACACACACACACACACACACACACACACTGTCAACACAAACAACCAACTTTTTTAAAAGCTATACACTGATGTGAAAGGACCTTGATGTAATGTCAATGTTTACACAGATCTTTTAAGGCAGGTAATGCTGAGACTGCACATAAAGAGGGAGATGCCACAAGGGTGTGTGAGACAACAGAAGCATCACTGAATGTGAAAAACAGCAAGCGATAAGTATGACAGATAGGAGATATTATTTAAGTGACTTATGGTAGATGAGGTACTTTAGAACAGGTGTATCAGTTATCGCACGTGTGTCAGGCCTTGAGAATACACCAACAGATAGTCCAGGCATGTTATTTTCTACAGGTGTGTTAGCTAGTCCGCCAGGAGTTTTAGTTAGTACAGGTGGAGAATCCAGGTGTATTAGGTAACTATGGAAGGTAGGTAGATAAGGTATACACCTAGGTTTGTTAAGGTGTGGGTTTTTGAATATTCTAACATAAGATTCTGTTCCGCAACAATTCAAGGTTTTAAAATTCCATGTTGAATTCAATGAACCCAGATATTCTTTAGAACGTTCATTTTCCAACATTCTACACCTTTAAGGGTTGATGGTACCGGTATGTTAGCTTAGGCATTCAGGTGTATTGTTTGCCACAGGTGCAATAACTGATAATACAGCTGAGTTAACTGATGTTTGATGATACAAGTGTGATAACTGATGATACAGGTGCATTAACTGATGGTACAGGTGTATGGGTTCGTACAGGTGCGCTTGGGCAGGTGCTTACCCTCTGGCGGCATCAGGACTCGGTTGTTCTGTGTGCACCAGCCCACAGGGTGCAGGTCTGCCGTCATGACGTCGCACCAAAAGTCCGCCTTACGGTCATCTCCGTAGCCACAGTAGCGTAGCAACAGCAGCTGGCCACAGGTGGTGATGATGGTGACCACCCAGTAGGTGTCCGGGCTGCCCTTATTGGCCACCTCCAGCTTCATGCCGGGCTGGAAGCTGCTCTGCAGGCTGATCTCCACCTGGAACCACCAATCAGAAATCAGCACAGTAAGCTCCTGATGAGGTAATCCTCCAGGCTGCACTTTGTGAGTGAGTGAGTGAGTGAGTGTGTGAGTGAGTGAGTGATGGGTGGGTGAGTGAGTGAGTGAGAATGTGAGTGAGGTAGATTTTAGATTTTATTATGCTGGCGGCTAATCACACAATTTTAACGTAGTTTGAAAGGGACAGGATTCAGGAATAGGCTACTAAGACAGGCCCTCTTCTGTCTGACTCACCTCATATTACCCCTGTATGCATTGGCTTTTGACAGAAATGACGTTTTGTGCCAACATGTAGAAACACTCGGCCTACTACAGCCTTTAATTGGTGAATGGAGGTGCAAATTCCTTTCTTTGGTTATTGTCCGCGATTCACATTAACTGTAGGCTATCACGTATTGTAAACGTTTTTTCCAACTTGTGTGCCGTCGCCACATTTGATCATGTTTTGCCTGCATGGATGCGCGATTGAGTGCGCATCTAGATGCAACAATCATTTCTAAGAGGCCTATAAACGGTAATTTCTGGCATTACTACCATATGAAGGCATTATTTATGTTGAAAGACGTGAAAGAAATGACACAGGCTTGCACAAATTCATCATTTAAAATAAAACGTTTCACTTTCGCTATCATTGCGAGAATAGGCTACAATATGGAAAATGTTCCCTTTCAGTCTGATCGGCTCCAAACATGTATGGGATTTTCTTAGCCTGTGCTACACCTTTCCAAGAAGTTTTTTTGAAAATTGCGCCGGTAGCTTTTGCGATATTGTTGACAGCCCTACCTCACCGCAGTAGGGTGCAGTAAATGGAAGCTTTTGATAGCGCACGCCACTAACGAAAAACGGAAAATCACCAGGACAAACCACTCTGGAACAATAGGTCACTAATTTGTGCGTTATTTACGTTTGATTACATTTCAGATGCGTGTTGGTTTCCTGTAGGCCTAGTACAGCGCTTTATTCTTTCTTTATTTTTCTATGTCCGTATATTGGGGGGGACATTTTGGTCATATTTGAATATTGGGGGGGACACGTCCCCCTCAATGTCTATGGTGACTACGGCCCTGCAGTAAACAGTTTAAAAAGTTGGTAAGACTACATTAAGGAGCAATTGATGTAGTCTTAATAGCAATAATAAACAACAATGTCAATTCAATCAATAGCCTAATGAAAATAAATAAATACTATAATATACAAACCATAACACACAAGAAACGCTTCATAAAACTACTCTAACTACTAACTATATAAAACAATCTGCAATTGCTAAAAAAAACAAATACTGTTTTTATATCAAAATGTATATACAATACTTTAATCCAATATATATATATACAGTATATACACATACACAATACATTTATCCAAGATATATATATATATATACAGTATACACATACACAATACATTTATCCAATATATAGCCCACGGCGTAGCCTACATCTCATGACGTGATGGACACCGGTCACTATCCTACATCTAATGACGTGATGGACACCGGTCACTATCCTACATCTCATGACGTGCTGGGCCTGGGCTTCACCTAGTCTTCTGCTTTATCAGTGATTGGGCCTATCATGAGGCTGTAAACACCCCTGCCATTGATGACGGTGTCTATTCATAGCAGCGCAGCGCTGGCGATGGCGTATGGATGCTGGGGTACTTTTTCAGGTGAGTCATGGCAGACAGCGTCACATGCTGGGCTGATGGCTGAGCTCTATCTGAGTCAGCAGGTGCATTATTACGTACCTCATATCTTGACACTGATAAGTTGGTGTATTTACATGGGATGACTGTGTGTGTGTGTGTGTGTGTGTGTGTGTGTGTGTGTGTGTGTGTGTGTGTGTGTGTGTGTGTGTGTGTGTGTGTGTGTATGGGGTGGGGGTTTACTTGCTGGCATGTCTTAGTTTGGGTGATATATGGTGTGTGTGTGTGTGCATGGTGTGTGTGTGTGTGTGTGTGTGTGTGTGTGTGTGTGTGTGTGTGTGTGTGTGCGTGTGTGTGTGTCTGTGTGTGTGTGGGTGTGTGTATGGGGCGGGGGTTTACTTGCTGGCATGTCTTAGTTTGGGTGATATATGGTGTGTATGTGTGTGTGTGTGTGTGTGTGTGTATGTGTGTGTGTGTATGTGTGTGACTCACATGTTTGAATGACGTGTAGGGGGCAGCAGTAGCTCCATTCTCCTCCAGATATTCGTCCCAGTTAAAGTCCATTTCCTCTTCTCCAGACTCGGCATCTGTGTATGTGTGTGTGTGTGTGTGTGAGTGAGAGAGAGAGAATGTGTGTGTGTGTGTTTGTGTGTGTGTGTGTGTGCGTGTGAGTGGGAGACAGTGATAGAGACAGAAGCAAGCAAAAAGTATAGACATGGTTTGTGAGTGTGTGTGTGTGTGTGTGTGTGTGTGAGAGAGAGAGTGTGTGTGTGTGTGTGAGTGGGAGACAGTGATAGAGACAGAAGCAAGCAAAAAGCAGAGATGGTTTGTGAGTGTGTGTGTTTTTTTTTGTGTGTGTGTGTGTGTGTGTGTGTGTATGTATGTGTGTGTGTGCGGGAGAAGAGACGGATATCCACAGTCAATCATTCCCATAATCATATGAGTCAGCTATGCAGAAACAATTACAGTGGAGCAATACGACAGTCTTATCCCTCCATTACTGCGGGCTGGCCTGTCCACCATAAAGCAAACGCGCAAACTCAATAACAAACATCTTCGAGTAAACAACGCTACAAAATACACAAATACACAACAACAAGGACATAAAACTACCAAAAACTGGACTGCCAAATCTGCATACTCTTCTCGTTCTCTTACCGTCTTGTAAGGCATGAGGGAGCAGAATTTGCTTGTGCAAACACCTTGAGCATGACTCATCTGACACGTGTAAGTGGTCATTATGTCATACATGAATGCACTGTATGTAGCAGTTGGAAATCTAGTATTTATCTTAGTACTATATTGCATATTGTGTGTATGTGTGTGTGTGTGTGTCTGTGTGTGTCTCTGTTTGTGTGTTTGTGTGTGTGTGTGTGTGCTGTATGAGGCAGTTGGAAATCTAGTATTTATCTTAGTACTATATTGCATATTGTGTGTGTGTGATTGTGTGTCTGTTTGTGTGGTCGTGTGTGTGTGTGTGTGTGTGTGTGTGTGTGTGTGTGTGTGTGTGCTGTATGTGAGAGTTGGAAATCTAGTATTTATCTTGCATATTCTGTGTGTGTGTGTATGTGTGTGGGTGTGTGGGTGTGCATGTATGTGTGACAGGAAGAGAGTACCTGTCAAATTACTAAAAATAAATGTGAGAATACATTTGTGTGATCTAGGTATGTGTGACAGGAAGAGACAGCCTGACAACTTACTAAATATAAATGTGAGAATGTATGTGTGTGAGCGTATGTGTGTGAGCGTATGTGTGTGTTATTTCTCAGACCACAGCTGGACATGGTATAGTGTAAAGGCCACAGTTGGTCAGACAAACATCTTGGCTACCACCACTTCACATCCATATCACTGTGTCATCTTCATACACTGACAAGAAGTTATTTGGCAGACGCTTTCGTTCCAGCAGACTTGAGGTAATGAGGTAATGTGTAAACAAATCAATGCAGTAAGCAAGTCAAAATGTAAACCAATCAGTGAGGTAAACAATTCCAAATGTAAGCAAATCAATGAGGTAAACAAGTCCAAACTCAATTATTGAGAACATCCTACTCATGTTCTTTGAGTGGGATGTTTTCTCTTGAATTTGACTAGTATTTGTCCATCTCCTACACGCTACATGATGTGAATAGGTGTTGAAGGTCGTGGGATCAAGGGTAAAGACAAATTCTGTCCATTCCGCACTATGTCAGTCGGACAGAGTTTCACTGCTTCTAAACCTTCCGTATTCATTGCTATGAGAGTTATTGGGATACTGTTTATACTGCCTAGGGCCTCTTTTACAGGAGTCTATGGTGAATGAAAATCTAAAGATTTGTCTAATCCTGCAATCTAAAGCTGGTTAAATCTGCCCGCTGGTTTAGACTGTTGTGTCGTTTGGATGCTGTTTTATCTCACATCAGTAAACAGACCCTGCTGTTCAACTTCAGCTCCTAGACTTAGCAAATAAAATCCATGCAAGACTTTGGGCTATGCTCATCCAGATTTGATAAAAGTATGAGCAAAAATGGACTGTGTATTTACAAAGAATACACAACACCCATGGATAAACAATATGACAATAGGTGGGTTTACATAGACACTTTTATTTAGATATGAATCAGAATAATGGCTCAATTGTAAAACAAATGACGCCTTAATCGGAATAAAACTGGCAATCCGATTAGAACTTTAATTGGAATGAAAGAGGTGGTGTATTCCGTTTTTATTCCGATTGAACAGCCATGTATGCAGTCAATCAGATTGTCCGCTGTAGCTTCTAAAGCAAAAGCAAAGCAGCAAGGGCTATTCCGATCAAAGACTCTTAAGCGCTTGAGAGCACCTGATTGGAATAGAACATACCCCATGTAAACAGATGACACATTTTCATTCGGAATAGTTTAATCTGAATGACAAAATGTAAACCCACCTAACATAACAGGGTTTTATGCTAGATTTATTAGGAGTATATACCCTGTTTTATGACCTATACTGTTCCTATATTTGGCCATTCTGCAAGTGCAATGAAGGCATCATGTATTGACTGCTTAATGGGCCACATATTGTGGATGCCACTACAACCCTGTCTGCTTTCACAGCAAGGTTTGGTTTGGAGTGTGATGGGACATGCAGCCATACTTAGCAATATCATTTATGTGTTAGTTAAAATACCTTCCCTCCTCATTAGCTCATCAGACAGGCATGGCCTACTGGTTAGGGCTTCGGACTTGTAACAGAAGGGTTGCTGGTTCGATCCCCGACCAGTAGGTACGACTGAAGTGCCCTTGAGCAAGGCACCTAACCCCTCACTGCTCCCCGAGCGCCGCTGTAGCAGGCAGCTCAATGCGTCGGGATTAGTGTGTGCTTCACTGTGTGCTGAGTGTGTTTCACTAATTCAAGGATTGGGATAAATGCAGAGACCAAATTTCCCTCACGGGATCAAAAGAATATACTTATATATATACTTATACTTATATACTTACTATAGGCACATTCACACTCTCAAGGCACATTTTAGACAACAACAACAAACAATCTTTATGTTGTTGTTTTGTCTTTTCATTTTTGCTGTCAGATAGATCTTCTGTCATTTGATTAATACAATCACGGGCATGACATGGAGATGCAAGGTGCAGACAGATGGTTTGTTGACATTATTTCCAGAGACAAAACAGTCTCATGCTACCTTACAATTGAGCACTTTTTAAAGCGTGATTTTTAGGCAATTATTATCATCAAATTCATATATCATCTCTCTCTCTCTCTCTCTCTCTCTCTCTTTGTGTGTGTGTGTGTGTGTGTGTGTGTAAAAAAAAATAATCTTTTTCACCTCCAGAGCCAAAAAACACGCCTTAGCATGAAACAGTTATTTTTTCATCAGGGCCTAATGAGCTGCTCTCTGGGCTGTAAGGATTTGCTAGTTAAATCACCATGATGTTTCCACCAGAGAAAACCCACCAGACCTCTCTTACTGCCGTTCTCCTTCAATCACCAATTTGGCAAGACACCTGACGCACTCGCCACATTTCAAGTTTAGGCCTGACAGTGACACTGCACTCGCTGTCATAATAAAGACTGATAATGAGAGCTAGGCAGATGATTGCCGATTAAGTGTCTTGAATGATACATGAGCCGCTAATGACAGAATGCAGTGGCTGCCAAGGCATGTTTCTGACATTGTGTCAATATTATGACATCCACGCTTACACTTTATTATACTGAGACGTATGAAACATGCTCGGAAAGTTACACACAGATACACAGGCTCATGCGCGCGCACACACACACACACACACACACACACACACACACACACACACTCTCACACACACACACACACTTAAAAACACACGTTATCTAATGCAATGAAGCAAGGAAGCTCTGTGAATCCCCCAACAATCTGCAAGGCTCTTTTTTTAAATTTCATCCTGTGTATGTCCATGCACACCCCCCACCCACAACACACACACACACACACTCTCAAAAAAATGTGTTACTGAGTTACAATAGAGACAAATAAGACAGGGGAGAATGCAGGCATTTCCCTGGAATCTTCACTTCCGTGAGAGCTCCTATCAGCTAAACAATCACTTCCTTTTTTCTATGGGTTCCATTTACCAGTGACTCAAACACACATACACAGTCCAGACATTTCTGGTCAGTGACTGTTTGTGTTCTGACCTTTCTTTCCTAGGAAGAGATTCTGACAGTGGCAAGGTACCTAGAACTCGGAACAGGAAGTACAGAACCCTGGAGATTCTGGCAGTGTCTTCAGACAGTAAGCGCAGAACCCTGAGCTCACCTGAGACCTGCCGCTCCAGCTTCCCATTGGACGGACTTGTGCTTGGCCCACCCGATGACATCATCAACCGCTCCTGCGCGCCAGCTGACGACTGCATCCTGCAGCGGTGGTTGTCGTGGTAACCTCTTGTCACCAACCCGATTCTCAGAGCATGCAACGCCGTCGCCCAGCCTACAATGCAAAGAGGTCAAAGGTCAGGTCACCTTGTCTGTCAACAAGAAGAACACATGACCCATGTCGGAGTTTGCCTACTGCAGCTTACATTCATAGTACTTTCTGTTGGGTAGCAAAAACAGTTTTAACAGGTAGCCTATGCTGTGGTCTGTCTTACTGTCATCACATAATTCATAGTTCTCACATCTTGTTTTTTTTTTCAGAATATTTCCAATTATCCATCATATGACAGAATAACACAAGTACAAATATGAACGGTTAGCAAACAATAGCCATCAGATCAAGAAGCAAGACACACAAAGTTGAACAACTGATAAATAGTTATTGTAGGCTATCAAATCAAATTGGGAGAAAACTGCATGAGAAAAGTATCTAATTTCAACTGGTTAGTGGTTAGAGTTAATGTTTGCATACTTCTACATGCTAAATGGCAAAGTATCCACCATTTGTAGTGCTTACACTGATTCTTACACTGACACCAACCTACGTCAGTCTACATAAATCTTCTAACAACACTCACTGATATAAAATTGTAGTAGTAAAAATGCATTTTTTCTTTTCATTCACTGCAGTATTTGATTTGATTTTTCTCTAGTTAAATGTAATTTCCAGTGTCTGGGAATAAAATGGGACAGTCTGTTCTTCTTAAGCCACATGGCATATGTCCCTGTGGACTTTATTACCCATACCAGAGACTTCAGTAAGTAATGGCCTCCTTACACCAAACAACTTTGACAAGATTTGGGAAAGACTCTTGAAAGATTGTAGTCTTTTAACTAATGCCCCCCCCCCCCCCCATTCAAGCTTTACTCAAAAGACTACAATCTTTCAAGAATTAGGCCATTAGTCAATTCACATGTAACGTGAGAAAGAGGGTTAGATAGAAAGAGAGAGCGAGAGAGAGAGAAAGAGAGAGAAGGAAAGAGAGAGAAAGAGAGAGAGAGTTGATCTTCATTATAAGCATTTGCGTCACTGATGGGGATATCCCTGTAACTTCATTTTGATTTCCCCATTCCTTGACTCACTCCTAAATCCTGTGCCATCTTCTAGTCTCTGTGATCTTTTAACTTCTATTCGGAGCAGGGGACCACCTAGAGTAGAGCTTCTCAACCTTCTTGGGGCTAAGGCACACCAAGTGTCGAACCAAAACGAAAAAGGCACACCGACCGACACACATTATTATCCCTTAAAGGTGTACCGTCACACCGGTGTGACTGGAATGTTAGGAAAATTAACGTTCTAAAGAATTTCTGGGTTCATTGAATTCAACATAGAATTTTAGAAGCTTCAATTGTTGCGGAACGGAATCTTATATTAGAATGTTGAAAAACCTACACCTTTAACCCAGAGCTCTGCTTTAACCCTTAAAGGTCCAGTATGTAGGAAATAATGGAAAATAAACTGTAACCATTCCAAAAATGATCACCATATGTTGTCAGAGAGTAAGGAAACACGATGAATTGAAGTAATGGCTTATTTGACAACATTACTCTAACCTGTAAAACCCATGAAAAAATATGAGTTACGGGGCGGAATCTCTTGGAATTTTCGTTTATGTTTTGAACGATTAATTCTAGAATTGCGTATTAATAATGGGCTAGCGCGTCCTCCTATTTGGGTTGCCAAATTAGCAAAGGCCAACTGTCAACAGCTGTCAGTTGTAGTCATGAACGCCTACAGGAGGCAGGCGGTATAAAAGTACATTGGGTTCCTCACGGCACACCAGTGTTCCACTGTTCTCAACAGAACCACTGTTCTCAACAACTCGAGTTGTTTTCCCCATTGGAAGAAAAATCCTGCTTAACAACTCTGTCAATATTTACCCTGATGGCCCTATTCATTGACACTGTGATGGGACATACACAGAGAGAGAGAGAGAGAGAAAGAGAGAGAAAGAGAGAGACAGAGAGACACAGAGAGACACACACAAACAAACATTTAACATGCACACAAACACACACACTCTGACCTCTAACACAACATATGAATCAGCGCAGTGGTTGGGTTTGTGTTTGGTCAGAACTTAGCTCTTCCCCAGAGCCTGCAGAGAGATTTCATGTACAAACCCTTCACAACCCACCGAGTCAGAGACATATATTGTTTTAAATCACAGATATCACACACAAACATACACAAACACATACACACACACATGCACACCCTTCACAAAGCACCAAGTCAGAGGCATAAATCATTTTAAATCACAGGAATCACACACACACACACACACACACACACACACCCTTCACAAACCACCAAGTCAGAGGCATAAATCGTTTTAAATCACAGGAATCACACACACACACACACACACACACACACACACACACACACACACCCTTCACAAAACACCAAGTCAGAGGCATAAATCGTTTTAAATCACAGGAATCACATGAGGCTCAGCCCTGCTGGGGTGGACCTATCTGTGGTCATTAACACAGTTCTCTGACAGTGCAGAGACATTCATACATTATCAAGATGTGACTGACACACACACACACACACACACACACACACACATACACAACCATCACAAAACAGGAGGATAAGTCTTGTGGACCTATCTGTGGTCATTAGCACAGTTCTCTGGCAGTGCAGAGACATTCATAAATGATCATTCCTGCTCTTTCAGTCTGCTCACAATCTGCCTCTTCATCTCTCCTGGAAAGTTTAGACTTGCCATGTAAAGCCTACCTACTGGGAAAGGATGGGCTTACTGGAACTTTGATTCATATTTCATTGTTCCCAGGAACACTCCCGAGAGTGGAGAGGAGATGCACTGATGGGGAGATGTATCCACGTCTTCCCATCAGGCTCGACACTGCGCTTCAGAGATCCGGGTTACCTAGCACATTAACTCTGTTCACTTCTGAGAGCATCTTTCTGCTCCCTACCACATAATGACCATCCCACTTAACACACAGTCACACACACACACACATAAACACACACACACACACATACACACAAACACAAACACACTGACACACACACACTGGCGCGCACACACACACACACACACACTAACACAGACACATAAACACACACACACACACAGTGCTGGAATGAGGCAAAAACACATTTAATTTGTCTCACATGGTCTGTCTCTCTAACCCCCTCCCTTCTTTTCATGTATCCCCCTCCTCTTACTCCCTTCTTCTCTCTCTCTCTCACTCACTTATTTTCTCTCTGTCCCTCTCTCTCACTCCCTCCTTCTCTCTCACACTCCCTTCTTTTCTCTCTCACTCCCACCTTCTCTCTCTCTCTCTCTCTCTCTCCTTTTCTCCCTCTCTCCCTCTCCCTGCCTTGTTCTTGTTATCTTGTCTGCTTTTGTCGGTCTAGATGTCAGTTCTGCATTGCTTTGTTGCTAATGATGAGTGCAATTTCATTGCCAGGGCATACAAATGAAAACACAAATCTCACTCTTTCATCTCTCGTACAGTACTCCCTCCTTCTCTCTCTCTCTCTCTCTCTCTCTCTCTCTCTCTTCCTCTCCTGGGTACCTACTACCCAATCCTACCCCCCCCCCCCCACACACACACACACTAAAAAAATAAATAAAACACACACACACACACACACACATACGCACAGTTCTCTCTCTCCCACTTTGCGAGTCACCCAGATTGGGTTTAAGGATTACTCTGATACTGCCTCGCAGATCAGACCACAACAAAGCCAAGGATTTACTTCCAGGACTATATTGATTAGCCTCACTTCCAGCCACATGCACTAGATGCTAAATGCTCTCTCTCTCTCTCTGTCCATCCAAAAGCCAGAAGCTGTTAAAGTTCTAAAAGAGCATTAAAGGATTTACGAAGACAATTCAAGCCTGATTTTCTTTTTATTATTATGACATTGTAGCTTTGTCAATCACATTAAATAATCCTTTTTAATCTAATCCGTCCCTGTTTTGTAGGCTATGCCACATGTGTGTGTGTTTGCGCGTGTGTGTCTGTCTGTCTCTCTGTCTCTCTGTCTGTTTGGTTGTTAGAGATTACACAAATAAAATGGCAGATTCAATTTTCATTGGCATATCACAATGATGTCATCCCAAGCATATCAACATTGCTGATGTCATCCCACCTTACCACTCTGTCATTTCCATTGTGACATCATTCTGTTACATAGCAACCCTCTGTGATTTCGTCAATGCTCCCCTGGCTGCCAGCAAGACACAACAACATCAGACCATGTGACTGGGGCTCACTCTCATCTGAATAACCTACTGCTCCATGACACAGGAAGAGACATAAATACACAGAACAGAACAAAAAACATCTCTCTCTCTCTCTCTCTCTCTCTCTTTGTCAGAGACAACCACAGTATTACAAACAAATACACACAAATAATAATTGAATTTTCCATTCCATAATCACTGCCAGATCCAATCCACAACAGGTTGCAATCATCTTTCTCTGTTACCAAAATACTCGGCTTAATCTCAGCTATAAAAGAAGAGCATCTCAACCTCATTACAGGCTGTAGGTCAAAAGATGTGTGTAGACCCATAAGGACACCTATGTCTGAAGCCTCCATAACCTGGATCATAGTTGGTAAGGTAGAATTACTGTATGTAGCGCTGCTGCTACAGCAGCGTGTGGTGGGGAGGGTGAATTCCGCGATGTTGTCACAGTTCTATGGAAACCCGACGGGATGTAGGAGACGGGTGTTTTCTTCATGGGGGAAGCCTTTCATAGGCCTGTGTTTTCAAAACATGCTGCGTAGGGGGCTGCGCGAAATTGTGCAATCTATTCGCCTAAAGCACCGGCGGTAGGCTTAAAAGGCGGCCGACACACGATGCCTTCTAGCCGACCCAAGGACAAACGATCCGCTTGCTCTCCCAGCCGATCGCATTACTCACGGAACGGGTCTGTGTCACGCGCGCCCCCGCTGCGGGCAAACTTCTATCATTCTCCTTGCCCAGTCGATGAACGGGAGGGGATTGGGGGGCACGAGGCTGACCTTGAAGAAAACAACAAACACATAGGCTACACGCTGTTCTAGCAGCACACCTACCCATCCCGCGACTGAGCTGCAAGCTGCAAGCCACGTGCCTAACCCATTTATCACGGTGTGTTTTGACTCTGTATCCCCACCTCTCTCTCTTTCTCTCTCTCTGCCCAACTTGTCCCATTTAATTCAGATGACGAGAAAGCCGACACACGATTGGATCAGTTCGTCTTTATCCCGTAGCGCCCCGTCCTCAATATCATTCGGCCGTTAACGGCACACACCCTTCGGTGGACCAATAGCTGCGCACTCGACTGCAACTCTGTTTCCCTCTCATTCGCAGAATATTTATGGTGGAACGGTCTGTCAGCGCGATACCACAATGGAAAAATCTGCCGGACTAGGAGAACCTGGATTCATTTTGACTTAAGTCTGTGTATTATTGACTACTATGGCTACATTAGCACTAAACCCCAGGCGCACGATGCATTTATTTTCTTTCTCAATGCCAATTTGCCTTAAATCCGGAAATAATTATCTGCAATAATGCACGCGGGTACTACCCAGGATTTGCCATCCTTCAGCAAAAAAACCTTGTAATTAGACGGATTCACGACGTTCCACCAATTAACAACTTCATTATACAAATTCCACATCGAGCTGACGGATGAGAATTAAACAGCTCGTGTTATATCACAGTCATCGAAAACATTTACTTCTCCAAGAGCTTTGCTTTTATAAAATGGAAGGGCGGTTAACAGTGCGTTTTCTACACGTATTAATAATACAATAGCCTATGTGAAAATTGCAACGAGGGTTAAAACCGAAAGAGGAACTGCTTGGTGTGTGTGTGTGTGTGTGTGTGTGCGCGTGTGTGTGTGTGCGTGTGTGTGTGTGTGTGTGTGTGTGTGTGTGTGTCTATGTGTGTGTGTGTGCGCGCGCGCGCGTGTGTGTGTGTGTGACGGGGTATCGCCGCGGTTCCCTGTGTGCAGACCTCCTTGGGTCGTTACGTATTCAGCATGCCGCCTCTGTACTTTGCACAGTCTAAAAGTATTGTAGCGGAAAAAAACTCGGACGACAAAGCCTCACATTTGCTTCGAATTTAATTCAGTAGAGCACGTCAATGTGCACCGAACGAAACTAAAATCGAATGGTTATGTCGCATCGTTTTATTTTTTCCCTATTCAAAGATTTTGTGTGCAGTTTTACACACCTTAACCGCCATGTTGAAAGTGGCTTTGACATATCACCGCGTTCGCTGTGCACTAGCGACTCTGCCTGCCCATCAGGTTTACCATCTACATACACTCTCACGTTTGAGCGAAAAACAAGGCATTTTCGAATCGAGTCTTGTTAAGTTTACATTTTTATGCGGAAGAAAAACACCGTGTCATCTGGGAATTCAACACGGCTTGGACAGGTTGTCGAACTTCAATCGACAACAGCCTGATATTCGAATACTCAATGACATAACACAATGACCTGAAAAATACATATTTTATGTCAGTCAACCGAAAACACTTTGGTGTTCTTAACTATTTGCACATATCCAATCCGCAAATTAATGTTGTTAAACCGCGAGCGAGGGAATCGAAAGTAGATTTAATGCATTTCTGATGTTGCCGAAAAGCCATAATTACATGCGCTACATAATGACACTTTGTACAACTTGCCCACTGAAAGCTTCGCTATTTCTGATTCCGCGAAACGAGCCTCCGACCAGTTAAATATTTTACACAGGAAAAAGCTTTCGTGTTGGTCGTTTCGGGGAGAACTGAGTAACTCTACACTAAGCACTTTCATGGTAACTTAAAGAAGCCAAAAGCGATCATTTATCTTACCGCAATCAAGTTTTTTTTCACGTCTTTATTCACGAGCTCTTTTCGTTTGGTTGAAGACAGCGCGAGCCGTGTCTCTTTCAGCTGCTCGAGCCAAATCCTCCTTCCAATATGGCATCCTACATCTGCGCATGTCTAAAAATCTTCAGATTATTTTCAAGCCAACTCCTTCATCGACCTTTACAGCAGTTGCAAAATTTGTTCGGCCAATTATAAATAGAATGCCGAAGCCTCCTCCCCCTGTCAAGAGGGCCTTTGGCTCCTATCGTGTGAACACGTATTTGCTGAAGGCTACTAGAGCTGATTACACAATGTAGCCTAGTTTACGCATTTGCCAGGAATGTCTTAAGAACAATTTAGAAAGTGTGAAGTTTATCAAATGTTTTAAATGAATGAAATTAATTAAATGTTTACAGTTTGGAGGTGAAGACTGCGTTTCAGTGTAAAAATACCAAGGGTGTTGGAAATGTAACTATAACGGCGGAAAGTGCATCTTGCACCTAGTTTAAAATGCAATTTGGTGCCTTCTGTAACTTGAAATAGAATGGCTTCTCTTATCTTTGCCGTATGCTTATTTATCAAAACAATGATTAGACTAAATCAGTTATTTCGGATGGTCAGTAGCTATTTGAAAACTTTATTAACCACATTGGTTAAGGAGTAATATTTTACGCACAGCCATCCACAGCGCACTATTGAGACCGGCTTTATATATTTTTGTTCTGTTGTCCGCTTGTTTGACTTTTTCAGAAGTTTATTCGGACCCTTATTATAGGCTAATCCGAATCCATGCCATTTAATTTCTAGGGAATGACGATCACGTCCACCACCTTGCGTAGGGGTAGGGGCGTGGGTGAAAGCGCCGGACGTAAAACAGATCGAAGTCCAAACCCAGCTTTACTCGTCACCTCAGTTTGACATTTCCAACATCAATATTGGGCTATTTAACAGTCATCAGAATTCAACAGTAATAATATGCATATGAAAGCCCCATAATATACTATTGTTGCAGAATATTCACCCGGTCTCTTATTGTGTGATGATGGAAATATTTTTTTGCTTTGTGAAAAACAATGAAATTGGATTTATCATAACGAATCTCTGCGCCAACGCTGTCCTCTAGCGGCCAGAACACGCCCAGATACACCGGAATATTCCACCTTCTCACTTACAGTAAACACTTGGCGGATATATATGAGGGAGGAAAAAATGTGTAATCAAGGTTTAAAGAAGAAATAATAGTACCTACGGCATATCGTTTTATGGAAGATATAGGCTAATAGTTGAGAATATTAAGTCCCACCGTATGGGTGTTTGCACACGACGCACTTATCAATCTGTAAATTAAAACCTTTTTTGCATGTGCACGTTTTAATTCGCAAGTCATTGCATTGTCTCTCAATAGATGAAGATATCAGTCATTGTTATGCAACGCCACTCAATTAGAACGCGCGGTTAGAGCGAGCAGCCCCACGTGAAGTTTATCCCCAATCACCAAAGAGGTAAGTGGATGACCTCGAGCGCGCCGCCGCCGCCGCGGCCTACATGACCATGGTTTCCTGTGCGCGGGCAGGTGATGGGAGGTGTCGACAACAGATGGTTTGGAGCTCGCGCGCCCTAATCTGACGAGGCTTTAGCAAGCACGCGCGCGCAGACCACAGATTACCTTCTGCATTCCGCGAACTGGCCATGGAATTAAAGCATAAGCCTCGCCACACATTTTTCCCATTTGGTGTGATGCGCAGTATGATTCTAGTGGGATAAGTATCCTAAATGTGGGCAAGAGCAGTAGCTAAATATGAATTAAGAATACAAAGATGGATCATGGATGAATAGATAGATGGATGGACGAATGGATAGATGAAAGATGAAGATATAAATTAATGCTCGATAGATGATCCTACCATATTTATGTCGTGGCATTAGGCTACATAGTGCCGAACATTTTCTACCATTAGGCCTACTACCGAAGCTAGCCTATATTGTTGAGTAAAATAAGCCTATGCTAGATTCAGGACAGGACATCGCAATCCGCAAAAGGACACTTACTGATTACAAACGTTTTGATTCATACAATTTAGTTAATAATATTGGCCAGATGGTGTAGCTTGATGTGCGCGACACATATTCGGATTGGCTTGTTAATCACTGATCTGACGTGGGTTTTATATCAGACAGGCTGTCATTTGGTAAAATAGGCATAGCCTCTTTTGCCTCTTTCTCTGTGGACACCGGGCCTATGTCTGCCTCGAAAATATAATTGAAGTCACGATCATTGTGGTTTGCCATTCGCAGTGAAAGAACTGTTATCCTACCCTTGAGATCTAAGCAACCATGGCACCTTTGCGGACAGCATGAAAAGCTTGCACCCACCAATGGAAAGAAATGACCCAGCGTAAACCTCTGATATAAACCTAACAATCGTATAAAAATAGTCACCATATACTTGCTTAAAAGATACATTCGGATCAGAAAGCGGGCTATATGTCTTTTTGTTTGTCTGTTTCTCTATTTATTCTAATTTTCTTCGACTTTCCTAAAGTTCCAGTCAAAGACCATTAGTCTCATTTTAGGCAGGCTTCATTTCTAAAGCAACACACTCCATCAACTGGATTGATTTTTTGGACCAGGTGACCGGTTAGTGGAGCAATAGTTTACATTATCAGAAACGTGGCAGTTGATGGATTGCGTATTGACTAACACACGTGTCGCAACGACGGCAGCTGTTTCTACACCGGCCAAGGTAGTCTATCTCCGGCGAAGAAGTCAGTAGTCACAGAAATACTAGGTTGCTTCATCAAATTCAGCTTATCCTGATTCAGGCGACTTTTAGGGAACAGCTATCCTCACAGACGAATTGCCAAAGGCCAATATCCGATTAGTCAATATGTCCTTTTCTCTTTGTCAGTTTGATTCTTGCATTAAAATGCAATTTCTTTATTGTGATAGCCTATAGGATAGTACTTATAGTAATTAGCCTATAGTAATTAGTTCCTTTGGCCGAAACACACACACAAAAAAAAACAAAAAAAAAAAACAGAACCACTCAATGCCCTACTTGTATGCAGCAGAGCTTAGCTATTGACAGTAGGCTATCTTATTCTTGGAAGTGTCTAAAAACAAAACGTGCCGTGGGAAGACAGGCACGTTTGACAATGTATCATAACAGCGTCTGCGCTGCCGCGAGTGGGACAGAGCGCATTAACCCTTAAAGGAGTACCGTCACACCGGTGTGACGGGAATGTTGAGAAACGAACGTTCTAAAGAATATCTGGGTTCATTGAATTCAACATAGAATTTTAGAACCTTCAATTGTTGCGGAACTTAGAACGTTCAAAAACCTACACCATTACAACGCTGCTCCAAACAAAAGCCAGGGGTCTCCCTCTCTGACCGAAGCAGGAGGTGACGTCAGCATCTCGCGTATCTGCTCGGTTTATTGTTGGTCTGGAAAACACGAAAATGGGAAAGTGGAAGCTGCGGCGGCTGCCGTCTTGTCTCAACTTGACTACAACTTTTCGAAGATAACTTTCCCAACAGAACGCCATCTGCACGTCTTTTGAGTCACATTTGGTTGGCTCTAGGGTGAAGTTATGTCGCTTGACGGGGATTAACTTACTGCCTTTCTCTCTTTCGTTTGTCCTTCCTCGGTTTGGATGTTTTTCGCACTGTGTTATCGAAGAAGAAGTGCCCTTGTCCTTTGTTTGTCTAAGGGAGAGTTTTAATCAAGAGACATGGACATGTACGGATATAACGGCATTTTCCTCGTGAGAAGACTTTTACGAAGCAAGATGCTCGTGGTGACAAACATGAGCGACATAACGAAGGCAACGCCGCGCGGCTGCGATAACGGCTCTTTAATGGATGGCTTCGGAGTTCTGATCCAAGGGCTTCTCGCCGTTGTAGCTTTCAGCACTCTAATGTGTACGTGAGAAATCTCACAGGGAGCCTATCCCTATATTAGACAACTCTTTATTGCATAATTGTTACATTGCTCCGTTATTATTAATACTTTAGGCCTACTGCATTCGTTGTTTTGCGATCAGCCTGTTGGAATGTTAAGTGTCTCAGCTGACTATTGTAGCTCTTCCTATAGGTCGGCCGGCCCGTTAACACGTGGCTGTTGTTTTGTAGCCTGCTTGGATGCATTTTGATCCTTTAGGATAAGTGTCATTGTTGATTGTACTACGCTTCATTTCAAAAGTTCGTCATTATTTGTTTTGGGGGATTCCAGTGCACAATATTACAAAATGGAAACTGAGCCCCAGTCTTTAGTGTGTAGAGGCTGCATGCAACCCAGTCTGTGAGCCTTTTGTCTACATTTAAGTCTGAAACAATGCGGTGCAAAATGCATGAATCCAACTGTCACTGGTCCAATTCCAGTGCGTAATATTACCAAATAGAAACCAGTTTGTTTGAGTTGATCATAACAAACCTATTACCAAAACAATGCATTAGCCTACAAACTGCGTAAGTCCAATTCTCGCTGGACAACATCCACTGCACTGTGCATTCAGTGGTTGCTTGGAAGCAGTGAAGGATTGACTTGAGTTGTATTTGTGTGTCTGTTTGTTTGTGTCTAAGGAGGAGAATAGGTTTTGGGCAACTTGCAGAATTCATTTCAATGTGTTTTAGGCCTTAGGAGCTGGCTGTGTTTGTGTGGTCAGTCAGTCCGCACTGAAATATTGTATCATGTCAATCAGCGGAGTCGTGTGCTGAAGACTTTGGTGGATTTATGCCATGCAGGCGCTGGCTGTTGGCACTGCTGCTAGGTGTGTGTGTGCGTGTGTGTTTGTGTGTGTGTGTGTGTGTGTGTGTGTGTGTGTTTTAGTGAAGGTGTGTCACAGAGACCTCTGTCGTATCTGAACCCCACCCCCACTTTTCACCACCCCTGGACAGCAGTACAGCAGTAAGGCCTTTTTTTCCTGTCACATGGGGGGGTATTATGGGATTGTAAACCCCGGACTGTATTTGAGCACCGATGCCAGATATGCTCTGAAACAGAAACACTTTTGTTGACACGTTTTTGCCCATGTCCTCTATCAAGATGTGACGCACAAAGATAGGGAGAGATTGAGAGATAGAAGTTTAGAGAGTAAGAGAAGAACCTCAAAAGAGACGGTGTACTGCGAGGAACAGCAGAAGGACCGAGAGAGAAAGAAAGGAAGGGAGGGAGGGAGGGAGGGAGGGAGGAGTGGAAACATATCTGCATTGTGTGGTGAATGTATATCTTCTGTGTTACTGTATGACTCAGTGATGACTAGAAGAATAGTATGTTGAAAATACAATGGTGTGTGTGAGAGAGAGAGAGAGAGACTGGTTAACTTTTCTTTTCCATGACAACCTCATTAACTTGGTTACTTATTACCATGTTAGCCAGTGAGACATCTGACTTGTCAGTTATTACTTCAGCCAGTGCATGGGGTGGAGCCAAGGAGCTGTCAATCAATATGACCTCACAGAGTGGAGGGAAGGAGCCTCTTTTCTCCTTTCTGTTGGATCTCATGTTGTATGATGTTATTTGGTTTAGAAGAGTCCAGACAGTTGGCTGTGAGAGTCTTCTGGCCAGTGGGGTTGATATTATCTCGCTACAGCTTGTGGTTGGGTGTTGTGGTTATTTATTTATTTATTTATTTTCTATTTTGCTGTTTCAGCAGGTCTCATGTTTGCACTTGCACTGGACCATATGACCCAGTTACAAACCCCCACTGCCCTCTCTCTCTCTCTCTCTCTCTCTCTCTCTCTCTCTCTCACACACACACACACACACACACACACACACACACACACACACACACACACACACACACACACACACACACACGAGAGAACAAAGGGGTGAAAAAAATGTGTGTTTTGACAGTTAATCAAACCATTTAGCAGCTGTCACTGAACTCACAGTGGACACTAATCATTGCTAAATGTGATTAACCTTATGTTAATTTCCCTGTGTGTCAATTTCTTTATTGATGCCTGCATGACTTGAATAGATAAGGCAAATCAAAGGTGGTCTTTGGCACTTAATTGATACACACACAGTACTTCGTTAGAATAGAAGAATCTAGAAGGAAGTGTGTCTGCAGAATAGTTCAGTTCAGTTTAGATAACTTTATTATTCCCCGAGGGGCAATTCGGTTTACAGCCAACGCATCCATTAAGGGTTAAAAGGTAAAAAGTGCATTAGCATACAATGTATACAATGTTAAGAATAATAAATAGACAAATAGGTAAGTAGGTACTGCAGCAGTCATACATCACCTGTGTACAGCTACACACAGACACACACATGCACACACACACTTCACTTGCCAGTGACGGAAAAGAGCAGCGGGGTGCAAGAACCAGTATTGTTGTAGTTATGTGTATTCTTTTAAAAGTCTTATACTGTATGATGTTCATTTAACAGTCTCATAGCAGAGGGAATGAATGAGTTGGCATAGCGGTTCGTTTTTCGTATTGGCACATGGCACCGCCGACCTGACTGCATGATAACCAATCCATTACTGAATAGTCAAGCATTGCATTGCATCATTGATTGCTTGATTATGTGTTGGCCATGTATGTCTTAGGGATGGGCTATATTGTATTGTTATCGATATACCAGTAGAATTCCTTCCCATAATTAGAATTTTGTCATATTGCGATATTAATGATACAGGTGATGACGTGTTTATATGTGCTGCAAGATGGGCAGCTCATATGTCGAATGAGAACAAAAGATGACTGAATGCAGAGTTCAAACTGTAGTCAAGGAAGCAGAGGTCATTGCCGACACAGGTCAGGATCAAGTTTTACTGCTTTGTGTTCGCACAGGTTCTCAAGGCTGTTAGCTGGCCTGACTCGTGGGTGAGAACTGTGGTGAAGAGTTCTATTATCATTTAGTTGTCTTGTCTGCTTCGTTGCAAAGAGAAGTGGTGAAACAGGACCTGAAAAGGATGGAGGGATGGTGAGGGAGGAGAGGAGAGGAGGGAGGGTAAAAGAATGAGAGAGAATGAAAAAGTAGGCCTACTGTTTTTACAAACTGTTCTGTGATACCCTTGCACAGTCACTCAGCGCCGTCATTTGCATTACAGAAAAGATGTGGTGCGTGTAGGGAGAGAGATACTGGTCATGAAGGAGGAGAAAAGTAGAGTACAATAGAGAGACTAGAGTGAACAGGCAAGAGAGGGAGCGGGGGAGAGCGAGAAACGAGAGAGCGACAAAGAGAGAGAGGGAGAGAAAACGCCCTTTATGGTCACACTCAGCACAAATATTTGTATTTTGCAAAAGTCACTTCCTGTCAGAGAGCGGCCGGAGCGGTGTGTGATAGAATTCACTTCCTCGTTGTTGTTCGCACGTCTTCCTGTTATTCGTTCGCTCGCTCACAGAAACACGCCCCTCTGCTCTACAACTGCCAACGCCGACACTACAGGGGCCTACCGAAGCCTCGTTACCATTTAACTCAACTCATCAGCATTTTACATTTATTCATTCAGCAGAAACCTTTTAATGAGAAATAATATTCAAACTACAATGCAGAGGACACCTTAGGCAGCAATTAATACTGCATCAATTAATCAACGCTATTACCAGAGGATGAGACTGCAGAAGGTTTAAGTACTAGTCAAAGTGTAGTCGAAAGAGAAAGTGGTAGAAGAAGGAGGTAGAGGAGAGCAAAGAAAGGAATAAATTCAATTCAATTCCATTTAATTCAGTTGAATTTCATTTCATTTATTTATTGTGCCTGAGAGTGGCGTTGGATAAAAGCTTCAGCTAAATGAATGTAAATGTCATGGATGTATGGTTAGAATCCCTCCCCATCAGAAGAATTTGTTCTGCTTCCTGATCACCATTCAGTTCAGTTCAGCTGGATTTCATTTATTCATTTGAGAACAATCTCAGTCCATGTACTCTCTCTGTCTTGCTGCCTCTCACACACTCGGTGTGTTCTCTCTCTGTCTCTCTCTCTCTCTCTCTCTCACACACCACACACACACACACACTTGCACACCTCCATGCCTCCATGCATATCGCACATGTGAGTACATACACACACACACACACACACACCTCTGTTCAGGTGCTCTTCTAGCAGGTCTAGACTCTGTCCCATTTCTCCATAGTTGATTGCTTGAGAGTGTGTTTGAAGGAGAAGGGTGCTGCCTGGTTTTGACGTCAAAAAATTGAAATGTATTCATAGCCATGGTGCAATTCAAAATGTAGAGTGAAAAGATAATGTATTTAATTTCATCATCATCCTAAATTTAAAATGTTAAAATGTGGTCTTTTTCCAAAATGGAAAATGGGAAGCAGAAGCTTACAATACCCAGTTGTGAATTGCAAGGGATTTGAGATATATTTGCGGTTTACCCTTTACATCATGCTTTTAGAATAGTGTCATTATTGTGATTACAAAAATCCCCATGACCACAATGGTTGCTGATGGGTTAACCATCATCACATGATTGACCCTTCCTCTCTGGGAAGGGCTGTTGCATAAACCATCCTTTGCTGAGGAACTCACTCAACATAGGCAGCAGTGCAACCCATGTCAACAAATTAGGTGCTAAAATGTGTGAAATTATAAAATAGTGAGTATGTCCGACTTTAATTACACCTAAACATATGTCATATGCATAATTATGTTACCTTAGGTAATGAAAAATTCTCAGTATGTCTAACAAATTACTAGCATTTTCCTGCATACTTGTTAGTGCAGAAATGTCCTATAGATCAGTATGTCGGCTAGATATTAATAGATGTTATGAAGTTATTTTCAGACAAGTAGAGCTACTGACACTTTTTTTTTTAAGAAAACAAACAGGAGGAAGTGGTTTGCAGGGAGGTTCACACTGTAAATGAATGGCAAGACTAACTCCATGTGACAGAAATGTTCTAAAGAATATCCTGTTTCATTGAAGTTAACATGGAATTTTAGAATCTTGAATTGTTGCAGAATGGAATCTTCTGTTAGAATGTTCAAAAACTCACACCCTTAAAACAACAGATCTTTAATGCAAACTGCAGACAAAAGAGTACCAATACACCATTTTCCTTATTCCACCTCCCTGCATGTGATGCCACATAGTTAATAAACATAACCGTAACCAACCTTTATATGCCATTATAAAAGAAAGATAGTGAAGCATACTGTAGATAAGTCAACACATGACAATCAATAAACATAACCGCTGCTGCAGTAGTAATTCCTACCTAAGGTCTCCTCTGCACTGTTGTGTGAATGTTATTCAGTACAGTACATATTCTGTAAGTTGTTTGGGATAAAAGCGTCTGCTAAATGACTACATGTAAATGTAAGTGGACGGTGGTAGTGTAGAGGCTAAGGAGCTGGGCTAGCATGCAGTAGTAGCGTAGTGGCTAAGGAGCTGGGCTAGCATGCAGTAGTAGTGTAGTGGCTAAGGAGCTGGACTAGCATGCGGTAGCCAGAACAAGTTGTGGGTTCAATTCCTGGCTGTCCCTGCTGTGCCCTAGAGCAAGGCACTGTACCCGAAGGAGCTCCCGGGAGACTGACCGCCGTTATAAAAATGATATATGGAGTATAACTGAACAAATTAAAAAGATTTTAGACCAATAGTGGCAAAATATTGGGCAATTTGTCTGCAACCCGCCAGCGGACTGCCAGAGAACCGATGAGCAAAATGGCAGCGGACCGCCAGCTATGTCCCTAGTGGACAGACAGTGGTCCGCCAGCCTCTTGCTATCTGGGTCATTGTCTTATATCATAAACCACACAAACGTACTGTTAGCATTTACTATGACATTAATGTGTATATATTTGTGTGTGTGTGTGTCTTTACAGTGAAGAGGTTTCGTGAGCCTATTGGGGTGCGAAGACCGTGGAAGATTTGGTGAGAACTCTTTCCCTGCATTCTAGGAATTAAAGAACTAAAGAGAAAGCCCCCCCCCCCCATCCCACCACACACACACTCACCACACACACACACACACACACACACCCCACACACCTTGATCAGCTTGGCAAACTGATGCCTTTTAGGAAAGATCCTAATGAGGCTGTTGTCTGCGTTTAAAGAGAGCTCATGTTGTCTGTGTTTAAAGAGTGGATGTGCAGTATGTAAGGTTCCACATAAAGCACTACAAGGCAAGGATTAAAGAACTACAAAGTGCTCTAGAATCTTTCCTACGGGGGTTCATTGCTTTGGTTGTATTTTAAAGTATATTATTATTAGGTTATTATTATTATTATTAATAATGAATTATTATTAAATTATGATTAGAAATAATTATGACCGCCGCACAGCGAAGCGCCGGTCATATAGGTTTAGTCAGATTTTTTTTTTTTTTTTTTTTTTTTTTTTCCGCATGTCCAAATTTCCGTCAAGGATTCCCGGGACACTGAAAGACCGGGGTACACGAAACTTGGTGGGCATGTAACCCCACATGGATAGCATGGAACCATCGTTTTTCGTTTTGATCTGTAGCCCCCCCGCTCGAATGGACCCCCCGAAAGGAGGGTAGGGCAGACACCGTTTTCTGTGAATATCTCGAGAACCGTAGGGTTTAGAAGGACCATTTTTTTTGTATGTTGATCTCAAGGGGCCATGTCAACTCATTCCATAACCACTCATTTCATGTATAGCGCCACCTAGTTAAACACAAAAAAGTAAAAATGAGGTGTTGTAATCGCAGGTATCTGTGACCTAACATAGTCAAAACTGCACGAAATTTGAAGTGTAGGATCATTATGACACCCTCTGAATGCACGCCAAGTTACGGAGAATTCCGTTTATGGGGGGGCCACACAATAAATTAATTTGTTACTATACACCAACTGGCCTGTAGGTGGCCGGAGACAGTTTTCTGTGAATATCTCGGGAACCGTAGGGCCTAGGAGGTCCACCTTTTTTTTGTATGTTGGTCTTAAGGGGGCATGTCAACCCATCCCATTACCACTTATTTCATGTATAGCGCCACCTAGTTAAAAATTAAAAAGCAAAAAATTAGGTGTTTTCATCACAATATCTCTGGCTGACATGGTCAAAACTGCACGAAATTGAAAGTGTAGGATCATTATGACACCTTCCGAATGCATGCCAAGTTTTGTGAACTTTCGTTCATGGGGGGCCTTACAATAAAATAATTTATGTGTACATTTAGTGACCGTACACCAACAAGGATTCCTGGGACACTGAAAGACCGGGGTACACGAAACTTAGTGGGCATGTAACCCCACATGGATAGCATGGAACCATCGTTTTTCGTTTTGATCTGTAGCCCCCCCGCTCGAATGGACCCCCCGAAAGGAGGGTAGGGCAGACACAGTTTTCTGTGAATATCTTGAGAACCGTAGGGCCTAGGATGACCAATGTTTTCCCTATGTTTGCCTCCAGGGGTCATGTTAACCCATTCCATGTGCACACATGTGCATAAACAGATACACACGCACACACATACATTCACAGTAATCATACGTATGACACATACTCACACAGTAGACATATGTACTCATGCATGCACATGCACAAACACACATACGCAGACAAACACACAAGCACGCGCACACACACACACACACACACACACACACACACACACACATAAACATAAATGTGTGCACGCACACATGCACACAATTCAAGAATTTCTCAGAATTATGAACAGGCAAGATGGGGGTGGGGTTGTATAAAATCAATTTTACATGTGAAATCTATAAACTAATCATGTTTTGGTACTTGTTGTCTAGCAGATACCAGTGAGAACTGAGTGTGGATAATGCAATTTAGTGAGACCGTTAGAATCATATAGGCCTTTCAGCGTGATTTTATTTTTGTGGAAAAAATGTGCTGGACTGGGCGGCGGTCATATTTTGTACCGCTCTGCGGTACATCTAGTAATTAAATACAAATAGTATTATATAGTCACTGACAAAAGTATTGGCACCAATGTTGGTTTTTAAGCAAAATGCACACACTTTTGAAGTTTTTTGTTTTGAGAAAACAAACCAGGACCATTTCAATAGCTCAACACAACTGAAACAACAATTGGTTTCCCCAAATTCAACACAAAATATCACCAAAATTAACTGCCAAACCTATTGCATTTCTTCTTCTTCATTTCCTTGCACACACACTCTTTTGCACGTGCGCACACACACACACACACACACACACACACACACACCACACACACACACACCAGCATTTCCCAACATTTCTTGTTCTTGATTTCCTTGTTCTCCAGGTTTTACGACACCTCCAAGCAGGCCATCGGAGCTCTCTTCATCCACTTTGCCAACATCTTCCTGTCCACTTTGACCAAAGCCGACGCCTGCTCTCTGTGAGTCCAGCATTCTTATTGGCTCTGCCTCTAACATGCACCTGTCAATCAGCTTCCCCAGCCAATCGTGTGCTCCTATGTTGTCAGGTACCTCATGAACTTCATCCTGGATGCCACTCTGGGGATGCTGGTGATCTGGATGGGGGTGAAGGTGGTGTCTCGCATCGTGGAGCATAAACAGTGCACCTTATTGACCTTCGGAGAATATGGTACGCATCCATTTCTCTCAGTGCGTGTGTGTGTGTCTTTGTGTGCGTGTGTCTTTGTGATGTTTTTAGTCTTTTTACCATCAGGGAAAATGGGATGTCTGTCTGTCTCTTCCCCTTTGGAAGAAGATTGCGGGCCTATGTCTGCACCCCTGTTTATACAGCAGTTGGGTCCCATCAAACGTTGTATTAGTGTCTGATTGGATGAGAGCCGTTCCAGAGTGCGGATATTCCCACTTGGACTCTTTATCATTCCGACATGAAGGTTCCATTCATTTAAAATATTTGTAAGTGTGTAAATTGGCACAAATAAATTACAGATCTGAAAAGAAAAGATGTTATTGTAAAGGATAAAGTGCTCTTAGGGTAGTAAAATAACAATGTTAACTTTTCCCAGCATCTTCACTTTTTTATTAATTTCTTCCAAAACTTGGTGTAAACACTTATTCCGTATTGCTTGAATGACCGAATATATAGCCTACAGTAGGCTATACAGTAGTCTTCTCTGTGACGTTGAGAAGTGGTGTTTTAAGTGACCAAAACAAACAAACCCGTACGGGAACAGAGTGAAAAACAACAAAGCAAACAGACTGAAATCATTAAGTCATGAGTTCCACATGAGTCACCCATGAGCTGTGAGTGGCCGGCAGACTGTTCAGTCCCTGTTGAGGTGTCTGTATAGCCCAACTGATAAACAAGCCAGTAGCAACACCAAGGTCACGCGGTGGAGCTCCAGTTTGTTTTCAAGTGGGCTGCATGTTTACCTTCCCAGCATCTCTTAAGCAAGAGCAGTGCAGTGCACAAAAATAGTGGAAAAACACTGTAACAGTGTGCACGGCACCGTTTCCCCACAAGGGGTGCTGTTTCAGATGAGGACAGGGCTTCCCGGGAATAGACCCTGTAAAAAAGTACTAAGTTTAGTAAAATGTAAAAAAAAGTCAAATGTTGTTTTGAATAATTGCTGTGTGAAAAACATTTTATTGCTGTTTTGTTAAGTGTTAGTTTAGGCTTTCAGCGTATTTGAGAAGGAATTCTGTTTGTCCAGAACTGCACAGTGCTGTCATGGTATTGAAGGAGAACCACTTCCCCATTCCCACCACAAGAGGCACTAACCTCTGTAAAGTCCTGCGGTCTGCTCGCCTCTGAGTCTTTACACAGCTGTCGCAGGACTGGACACAGTAATAGCACCCAAAAACATTGTGTGTGTGTGTGTGTGTGTGTGTGTTTGATTTTCCTGAAGAAGGCTGTACGTTTGCGCCATGATTCATATGTTGCGCTCAAAAATCAACCTTTTTGCAGGCTGGTGCCTCGTTAGGGGGATACCGACAACATTGTTGTTGCAGTTTCCTGCATATGACCAATAAATAATAGAATTGAAGGGGATTGCTCACACAGTTGTCATTTCTGTGGATTAAGTACATTATAATCAGCCGTTCGGGGGGGGGGGGGGGGGGGTTCAAGTCAGGGCCCTAAGCAGATGTGTGCATGCCCCCCCGGTTGTGACGGCCCTGCGACCAATCATGATGCTAACTGGCTGAAGCTAAACCCTCTAAATCCCGACCAACCTGGTGTGAACAGGCATGACGCACTTCCTCATCCACACCACTAGGGGCTGCTGTGGCTCTAACTATGACCTGTAAAGGAGCCCTGCTGCTGTGTGCGCTGTGCTCATGGCTGAGTGTCTCAGTTACCCGGCCAAGAGCCCCAGCTGCAGCAGCACAGGGGAAAATAACCCCATAACTACCCCGCCAACGTCTGAGTGGGAAACTCGACGCAGCTGCCGGAGCAACAAAACGTGTGTGCGTGTGCGCATGACTGCATATTTAAAGTCAAAGTCAAAGTCAAAGTCAGCTTTATTGTCAATTTCTTCACATGTTCCAGACATACAAAGAGATCGAAATTACGTTTCTCACTATCCCACGGTGAAGACAAGACATATTTTTCCAATTTAAGTCCACAGACAAACATAACATTCAAGTAAACAAAAAAGTAAGTAAATAAGTAAATAAGAGGGCACATATAATAATGAAAAAATAAGAGCAGCAAAATTTGGTTGAAATTGTGCGTAGACAGTCAATAAAATACTAGTGCAAAGTCAGGCCAATAAAAGGCTTGGGTAGTTCTGTTTGACCTAAGTAATAAAGAAAGTGGCATAGTGGAAGTTTTCAGGACAACAACACCAAGTTGTAAAGTGTACAAGTGTGCAAGTGTGCAAGTGGAGTAGTGCAGGCGGCCATTGTGGGTCCAATGTCCAGGATGTTATGTAGCTGAGGGTGGAGGGGGGAGAGGAGGGAGAGAGTTCAGCATCCTTACAGCTTGGTGTATGAAGCTGTTGGTGAGTCTGGTAGTGCGGGAGCGCAGGCTTCTGTACCTCTTCCCAGAGGGCAGTAGATCAAACAGATTGTGAGCGGGGTGACTTGCATCACTCACAATTTTGGTCGCCTTGCGGGTGAGGTGGGTGGTGTAAATGTCCTTCAGGGAGGGGAGTGCAGCACCAATGATCCTTCCAGCTGTGTTCACTATGCGCTGCAGGGCTTTCCTGTTGTATTCAGTGCAGCTTCCGCCCCACACAGCGATACAGCTGGAGAGGATGCTCTCAATGGTGCCTCGGTAGAATGTGGTCATGATGGCTGGTGGAGCACTTGCTCGCCTGAGTTTCCGCAGGAAGTACAGGCGGCGCTGAGCTCTCTTCGCCAGTGATGCAGTGTTGGTGGTCCAGGAGAGGTCTTCACTGATGTGCACCCCCAGGAATTTGGTGCTGCTCGCTCTCTCCACCACAGCACCGTCGATGGTCAGTGGCAGGTGTTGGGTGTGACCTCTCCGGAAGTCAACAACAATCTCTTTGGTCTTGCTGACGTTCAGCAGGAGGTTGTTGTCCCTGCACCACGTGGTCAGATGGTCGACCTCCAACCTGTATTGAGTCTCGTCGCCCTTGGTGATGAGACCCACCAGAGTTGTGTCGTCAGCAAATTTCACTATGTGATTGTTGCTGTAGGTTGCAGTGCAGTCATGCGTCAGCAGGGTGAAGAGCAGCGGACTGAGCACGCAGCCTTGGGGGGCCCCTGTGCTCAGTGTGATGCTGCTTGAGGTATTGTTGCCAACACGTACTACTTGGGGCCTCTGACAGAGGAAGTCCAGTAGCCAGTTGCAGAGGTAGGTACTGAGTCCCAGTTTGTCAAGTTTGCAGATGAGTTGTTGTGGTATTATGGTGTTGAATGCAGAACTGAAGTCTATAAACAGCAATCTCACATATGAGACACTGTTTACGACTTAGATTTAGATTTAAATTTAGATTTAGAGACACTGTTTACGACCGTCACAACAGCACTGCAGGTTGAGTGTCTCTGTTTATGCTTTTGTAATGGCATACCACTACTGAAGTGTCAGGTTCCGTCTGTGTCTCCAATTCTCCAACTTCATAACGAATTAACGGATTAAGTTAACGGATTCTGTTTGTCTCCTTTCTCTCTGTCTCTCTCTCTCTCTCTCTGTCTCTCTGTCTCTCAAAGTCGAGTTGAAATTCAAAGAGCTTTATTGGCATGACTGTAAAGTTTCAATATTGCCAAGCAATATGATATATTCCATCCTCTGTCTCTCTCTCTCTCTCTCTCTCTCTCTCTCTCTCTCTCTCTCTCTCTCTCTCTCTCTCTCTCTCTCTCTCTCTCTCTCTCTCTCTCTCTCTCTCTCTCCTCTCTCTCTCTCTCTCTCTCTCTCTCTCTGCCTATGGAGTATGTGTACCTTAACCTCATGTGATTGGTTAAACAAAGTTCTATCTCTGTTTCCTCAGCTTCTCCTACTCTCTCTCTCTCTCTCTCTCTCTCTCTCCTCTCCTCTCTCTCTATCTGTCTCTCCCGCCCTCCATCTCTGTCTCCTTCATCTCTCTCTCTCTCTCTTCATCTATCTCTCTCTCTCTCTTCATCTATCTCTCTCTCTCTTCATCTCTCTCTCTCTCTCTCTCTGTGAGTCATGGAGTTGAATGTTTGCCTTTGTGTCTCTGGGAACTGTGTCACATGAAGACCCCTGTGTGGTCCCCGGAGGATGGGGCTGATCACGTTCTCTTCTCCTCTCGTCTCTTCTCTGTCTCTCTTTCTTTCTTTCTTTCTTTCTTTCTTTCTTTCTTTCTTTCTTTCCTTTTTTATCCCCCCCCAATGGGGGTACTGACTTAACTAAGAGCCACTTTTAGTTCAGATGTTTGGATGCTTAACCTGGTATTGACACAATGGTGTGTGTGTGACCGAGTGTATGACCGTGTATAGACCCTTTCAACAATAAAAACAAAAACAATGCTTGAACGTTCTATTTGGGCCCCAATCTACTTCCTCTGCATTAAGATAACATATGGAATGTTAAAAAGGAAGTCTTGTGGGGCCAACTATGATGCTGATAATGGATAAGGTTCCATATGTACGTGTCTGAGTGTGAGAGAGAGTGTGTGTTTTGAAAGAGAAAAAAAAGATGTGTGTGTGTTGATGAGAGACTTGGAGCACTAATAATGCACTTTGACAGAGACGGTCAGTCTAGACCAGAACAAATGAAAGGCGGGTGTGTGTGTGTGTGTGTGTGTGTGTGTGTGTGTGTGTGTGTCTGTCTGTATGTATATGGCTGTATGTATACATGTAAGAGGAAAAACACAGAATGAAGAAACGGCTGCATTACTCCTGCCTCGTATAACAGGGAGAGAAACCACTGCTGTCTATGTGGTGTCATTTGACGTAAATGGTAGCCTATGTTATGGCTAAACATGCAGATTCAATAATGTGACAATTTTCTCTTCTCTCCTCTCTCATTTCTCTGTATTCCCTTCCCTTCTTTCCTTCTCTCTTCTGTCTTTTATCCTCTCTTTCATCTCTTTCCTTTATCATTCCTTCATTCCAATCCTCTGATCTCTTCTCTCTGTACTGTACTCTTTCATTCATCCACCATTCTCCCTCTCTCTTGTCCCCTTTCTTACCTCCATCATCTTAACATTTCTCTCTCTCTCTCTCTCTCTCTCTCTCTCTCTCTCTCTCATCCCTCCCTCTCTCTCTCTCTCTCTCTCTCTCTCTCTCTCTCTCTCTCCCATCCTCACTCATCCCTCCATCTCCTTCACCCCTCCTTTACATCCCTCCCAGGTGACCCTCCGAGGGCGAGTGCATGGTGGGGCCAGTGTGCAATCTACCTGCTCATCATGATCCTGGAGAAGGGTGTGGTCACCCTCGTCCTCCTCATCCCTGGCTGGACAAACGTGAGTACCCACAATGCACCTCAATCGCCTCCAAATGTTTAATGGTAGCAGAGCTGAGCAGTATGTACGTTGGGTAAAAACCTCCCTTCCGGCGATTTTAAGAGACATGCTAGTGGAAGAGCTAGCAGCCTGGGCTTTTAGCTCCATTTCTAGCACGCTGGACTTCTGACTTCCAAGTCGCGGGTTCAAGTCCGCGCAAGTATAGGGCTGAGCCGAGCGGTAAACACAATGCAGGCGACAAATGCACCTCTCCAGGAAGTGATGTCCCCAAGAATGTTCCCTCTCCTTGTGCTGTCACGAACACCCAGAGAAGAGTAAAGGGCCGTGCACACCAGGAACGATAACTGTAACGATTAATGTAACCATAACTATAACCATAACCATAACGATAACTATAAGCATAACGATAAAAGCGTCCACACTGACCAACGATAAGCAAAGTCTCTCCTTGTGTTAATGAATGTGATGGCTAAAATGTGAAGGGTTCGGATTGGCTGTTAGCTTTTTATCGTTCTCAAAATCGCTCTGAAAGTGATCCCCAACGATATCGTTCTTCATGTCGCTATCGTTATAGTTTATGTGTGAACGTCGTCATTCATATTAACGAAAATTATATTTTCTTTTCTAGTTATCGTTATATGTATTATTCTTGGTGTAAACGGCCCTTAAGTAAGGGATAATGTATAGATCGCCGGTCATTATCGGAAAATAAGTCCCGACAGGGCGAACAGGACTCCAACCCTCCAGCGTAGGGGTCTTGTTTCGTCCTGAAGGGACTTATGTAGCACTTTCTGATAATGACAGATGTTCTATACAATATCCCGCTTATTACACGGCTACTTGCCAAAATGCAAACATGAACTCCACATAATGGCTCTTTATATTTATTTGTTAATGTTTGGTCGTGGCTTTTGTCTCTCTATATCTATTTGTTAATGTTTGGTCGTGGCTTTTGCTGAGAAACAAATAGTTTGCAACTGAAGTTCATGCTGAACTTGAATCAAACATTCTTTAGAACACAGCTGATCAACCGTCTGATTTCACTTTTGAATGAAGTTCCATTGCAAGAATGGACCGAACTCCTTGCGGTCAGAGTTATATCAAAGACGAGATGTCAGGGAGAAGTTGAGGCAGGAGAGTAAATGACAGGAGGATGAGAAGAAGGGATGATGACAAAAGGAGGAGAGAAGGAATTAGAGGGAAGATGGAGGACAAATCACTTACTGTAACAGGCGTGGGAACAGGAGAGATATTGTGTGTGTGTGTGTGTGTGTGTGTGTGTGCGCGGGTGAAGTTGTATACAGTTTCTCTTTTATTGCAGTTCAGTGCCGGATCTCATACACGCAAGCATCACATACACACACACACACACACACACACACACACACACTCAGTCTCCACCTCTCCTGTGGGAAGCAGAGAGAGGTTTTGCTTCCTCTCTGTTGGAGAGTTGGGAAGTCTCCCATCCCACACACACACACACACACACACACACTGATCACAAGATTATCCGGTAATCATAGTGTGTGAGCAGCAGTGACATGATCATGTCAGACAGATATAAAGATGCCACAACACATGCACTGTAGTGCTCATCATTGGAAGCTGCCAGTCATTGACGAGCCCCAAGTATTGATCATGTTTGTGGAAGTGTGTGATTGTTCTTGGAGAGAAGGCAAGGTGATATTGTGTGTTTAATCTACTGTTGTCTGTTTTACGTCTTCTTGCCATAACATTTTCATGCTGTCTTTTGTTTTGATTCTAACTTTCTCTTTTACTCTGTAACTGTGTGTGTGTGTGTGTGTGTTCAGTTGCAGGCGGTGCTGTTGAACTACATCCCAAATCCACAGGTGGAGCTGGTCCTGGTTATGCTCATCGTTCCCTTCATAGTCAATGTGAGTCTCAGCCCAGCCCCTCTCCTTTTCTTCTCTCTCTCCTCTCTGTCTCTCTCTCTTCCCTTCATAGTCAGTGTGAGTCTCAGCCTCTCTCCTTTTCTTCTCTCTCTCCTCTCTGCCTTTCTCTCTCCCTTTTTCTCTTCTTCACTCCTTTACTCTTCACTCTCTTCTCAGCCTCTCTCTCTGCCCCCCCGCCTCCCCCCCCCCCCCCTCACGCTGACTCTCTGTGCCCCCCCCCACCCCCCCCCACACACACACACATGTGGTGCAAATCTGGGCTAGAGAGTAACACACACACACACACACACACACACACACACACACGCGCGGCGCGCACACATGCACAAACATGTGGTGCAAGTCTGGGCTAGAGAGTAACACACACACACACACACACACGTACACACATGTGGTGGTGTCTGTGTGAGCATGCATGGTGTCTGGGTGAGCGTGCATGGTGTGGTGAGTGAGCGTGCATGGTGTCCTGAGTGAGCGTGTATGGTGTCTGGTGAGCTGTGCGTGGTGTCTGATATGCATGGTGTCATGATCTTTAGTGTACTACTGGGTCTGATGTCTGTATGTGCTGTCTTGGGTTCTAGGCTGTTCTGTTCTGTATGTGACTACTGGGTCTGATGTCTGTATGTGCTGTCTTGGGTTCTAGGCGGTTCTGTTCTGTATATGACTACTGGGTCTGATGTCTGTATGTGCTGTCTCGGGTTATGAGGTCTTCTGTTCTGTATGTGACATCTTGTGTTCTAGAATGTAGAATGTTCTCTATCTGTGGAATGTTCTGCGGGTGTGTTTGTTGTCCCTGATGTTCTGGAATGTTCTCTGGTGTCCCCAGTCCCTGATGTTCTGGGTGGTCGACAGTCTGATGATGAGGAAGTACAAGACCATGACCGCCATCGAGGGGCCATCCGACAGTGTCAAGCAGGTGAAGGAGTTGCCGTCGGTTACCAGCGAAGAGGCCCAGGTGAGGAGTGCACAGCAGGATTGTGACAAGCTGGGTTTGCACCCAGCTCATTCACACACACACACACACACATACACACACACACAAGCTGGGTTTGCATCCAACTCATTC
This sequence comes from Alosa sapidissima, assembly GCF_018492685.1. Classification (NCBI taxonomy): domain Eukaryota; kingdom Metazoa; phylum Chordata; class Actinopteri; order Clupeiformes; family Clupeidae; genus Alosa; species Alosa sapidissima. Next base: position 10,277,042 of record NC_055978.1, on the reverse strand, counting down.
ACAAATTATGTGAATGCAAGTTTGTTTATCTCTTGTATAAATCAGAAATGACACCCTCAGGTGTGGTATCAAAACGTAAGGTTGTCAAGTCAACTTAAACAGAAGCACATAATTTAATTTAATTGCAACAAATCTGAACAATATAGACAATAGGAATGATTTGTGCTTGTCATAAACAATGCATGGAATGCACATGTCAGATTTCATTTCTCTCTTTTCTCTCTCAAAAGATGTCTTTTGTCATCTTTTACGCTAAACTGTATGGTTTCATGTCGTGTGTGTGTGTGTGTGATTTCATGTCGTGTGTAGCGTGGTCCAGTCGATCATGTGTAGTGTCCCACGGATGGGAAGTGGAGACTGTGGCCCTGTTTATGGGCTGGATTTGGAGCTGGTAATGGCTTGTGAGTGGAGAGCGTTTGTTAGCATTAATCAGATACCGTGGCACAGCCTCACCCAGCTTTCCCATCAGACTCTGCCAACCCGGTCCCGTGGGACACACACACACGCATACCAACACACACTAACACACACACAACTTCATATTTATGTGAGAAGATCCAGGCATGGTGTATGCACAGTGGCCAGGTGTTTCCTGCACCACACCTGTCGTGTCGTCCATTTCCATACAACAGTGTGTGTGTGTGTGTGTGTGTGTTTGTACTTTCTGTATCTGAGCACCACTGTGGTGTTGGTCCAGGAAAGATTGAGTCAGGGACTTTCTCCACAACCTCCTAGCCCACCCCCCAAGTATACACACACACACACACACACACACACATCAGACACACACAGACACACACAGCCTTCTGTCTCCACATCCAGAGACTTCCCATAGTGAGATTGCCCCATGTGAATCTATTATAAGTGGTGTAATGTTCTCCCCACTGCTTGTTCCTGTATAGTATCCCAGATCCAGAGGAATACAGCCCAGAGTGTGACGATGTTTAGATTTCATTAGCTCTGCCTCACTAGCTAAGCCAATGGACATCTCTCTTAGATTATTATTACCACATAATTCTGTTTTTCCTTCTGTGTGCTAACGGAATATTGTGTTGTTCTGTGTGTGTGTGTGTGTGTGTGTGTGTGTGTGTGTGGGAGGGAAAGAGTGACAGAAACAGGGAATTTCACGCATCACAAACATTTTAGTGTGAAATTAAATGGGCTGCGAAGGCTGCAGAAGAAAGCCCTGTAGAAAACAGCGTGAGCACTACTCCCACAATATGTGTGTGTGTGTTCATGAATGTGTGTGTGTGTCTGCATGGACACAGACACACACACACACATGTGTCCATACATGTGTGTGTGTGTGTCTGTGTCCATGCATGTGCATGTGTGTTCGTGTGTGTGTGTGTGTGTCTGTGTCTGTGTCTGTGTCCATGCATGTGTATATGTGTGTGTGTGTGTGTGCATTCTCACTACTACAACAGTCATCTCTCTCTCATATAGACAGTGACACAGAACACAGAGTAGATCTCTCCCTCTCCATATTCCCATTAAACCCCCTCTCCCTCTCTTCCTCACTCTCTCCATATTTCTTTCTATCATTTATTTGTTCCTTTGTTCCTCTCCTCCCCCATCCCTGGTCCCGTGCCAAACCTCCACAAATCATCCATTGATCTGTGAAGAGAAGTGACATTTGAAACATGCCTGCAACGTGATGTTGTGGAAGAATGGGAGGACAACAGGGTGATGATTGGGTATTCCAACTACTGTGTGTGTGTCTGTGTTGTGTTTCCCTGTGTGTGTGTCTGTGTTGTGTGTGTGTGTGTGGTTGTGTGTGTCTATGTTGTGTTTCCCTGTGTGTGTCTGTGTGTCTATATTGTGTTTCTGTGTGTGTGTGTGTGCGTGTGTAACTTGACTGATGGTAAAGTGTTGCTCCACTCCGTCGCCCTCATAATTGGTTTTAATGCAGCCACTGTCTACTTGCATACAGCAGACTCAGTGTAGCCATAAACCAAGAGGTGACCGAGTCATTTTTTTTCCTCTCTCTCTCTCTCCATCACTCTATCCCTCTTTCTCTTTCTCCCTTACGGTCAGCACGGTTCTCTTTCAGCTGGGCTACACCGGGGGCTCAACCAAGTGTTGTGGTATTCTGAAAACTAACCTTCCCTCACTGCCTCTTTCCCTCCCTCTCTCCTTCTCCCTCTCTCTTCTTCTTTCTCTCTCTCTCTCTCTCTCTCTCTCTCTCTCTCCCTCTCCAGGTGTTGCTGGGCGACGATACGGAACTCTACTCCGACGACGACAGCGATGATGGCTGCTATACTCCTTCTGATAGAAGACTCATGCCCAGCTGGGTAGAGGTCTAGACCTGCCAGAAACACACATACACAAACACACACACACACATACTTGCAAAGACACATATTTCATTGCAGCCCAGAAATTCATAGAGGACACACACATATGCTTTCTGGTGCTATAATTTTTATACATATCAAGGTCATGATGTGCAAAACGTGTGTGTGTGTGTGTGTGTGTGTGTGCGTGTGTGCGCGTTAATTAAAGTAATGGACTTGTGCGATCGTCTGATTCATGTAGACCCTGTGTGGTCGGGGTGTTTTGATATCATGGTGCACTGAAATGCAAGAAGTCTGTGCTTTCTAACGTTTGTCATAATTACGAACAAAAGTGCTTTTTATCTTCCACAGATGAATAACACACACACACACACACACATACACTTGCACCATCTGTAAACACTCAATTAACAATCTGAGTGAATGTCTCATATATGTAAATGTTAGATTTTTGTATTCTGCTTTCTGCTCTAAATCAGTGCACACGCTCGTGTGTGTGTGTGTGTGTGTGTGTGTGTGTGTGTGTGTGTATACTATATGCAAATACAGTAAGTGAGATACCTAAACGGGACCAAGTTATCGTGTACCAAATTAGGATTGAATATTATCACTGTTTGATGGGATTACGATCACTATGAGACTGGTCATTTTTGTATGTGTACATAATATGCACTGTTTATTCCTGGGCTGCATTGTTATACTCCGATGACAATATCCACTTGACGTCCCGCTATGGGAAGAGACTTCGAGACAAACCTGAATGGACCTGTGTATGTGTGAATCGCTGCTATCAGACCACTGTCCAGATAGAGGGCTGGTGGATGAAGCCCTTCTGACGAGCATTGAGCTCTTGCTGCATTTGACCGGTCATCCTCACAGGCATTGGAGGAACTCTTTTACCATTCCTGTTTTTAACCTCAAATCAGTTAAGCATTTTAGAACATTCACACAATTCTTGACTTCTAAGTCAAAATCTAGAATGTTGAGACATGTACAAGTTCTAGAACAATGATGACCAACTGCTGCACCGAGATATATCCTCAGTCTATCATAATATTTATATTATAAACATTGTCATTGTAATCTTTGAGGTGTGGTCATGGTGATGCTTCATTTTACTGGGTTTGGGAAAGCCATAACTGTCACAAATGGTCCAGAGTATACTGTTGAACCACCATGAAGGATGTTTTCTTCAAAACACCGTTTATACATTTCAGCGGGATGTTTTCAATCAATATCATGCCTCTTATGAACGTTAATCTAGTGTTTTTGATGACCCGTATTGTTGATGTTTTTTTTTTAATAGAAAATGTTAAATTAATTTTGATGTAATTTTTCCTTTCGAGGGGCCAAATTGTACATCGACTTGTTTACTCTCACCAAAAAATTGTGTCTCAGCGTGTTGATGCTGCGTTTATCAAGTTAGTTATTAATTTTGGTGAATTGTGTCTTTTGGAAAACTGTTGATAGATGATGTGAACATGTTTGTTGAGGGAAAATGTATCCGTCCTGGAGTCAAGAGTGTATGTGGGGAGATTTTATTTACCAGTGTTCACTCTTTATACTATAAATAAAAACTTTGATTACAGAACACAAGATAGACGTATCTGGGTTTTTTTCCATAGAAAAGCACACAATCAGGAGCTCTTGTTTGGGACACAATGTGACTCCGATCAGTCACATTCTGGCACTCTTGAACATCACACAAACTCCATGGGGTCAGCTTAGACACACACACACACACACACACACACAGAGAGACACAGACTGGCTACTGTTGACCCTTCTTACTTTGATGATTGTTTTTCTTTATTAGCTCGTCTCGTACAGTTAGCCTAAAGGGCTCCGGGACTCTTCTAAGTGGCCTCCGCTGCTCGGATCAAACGCTTTGTCCAGATTTACCATAGGCTAGGAAACTCCAGTGGTTCCTCTGAACGGGTTCTAGTACTGATGTTCTTCGTACGCCACATTTATGGTCAACCTTAAATACGGATACAGACGGAACCTTCTATCCGCACTCCGTGTTCATCTCGTCCATATGTTGCACATTTTCTGAAAGCTCAAAAGGATACGAACAAAATAGAACAGTTCGGAAATGACATATCTGTTTTCGTATAAAAATGGAGCATAAATAAGGGTTTAGTAGATCCATCAGCTTCTTTAAACGAATTACGTCGCTGTAGGCTCTAGCACATAGTAAGATCTTGGTGTGGTTTTATGCTTTTCCACTGTCTTCTTCATTTTAAGGAGTATTTAAAAATGTGATTTTAGAGTGAATGGGTCAGACTGTTCAAATGAGCAATGAAGCAATGAGGTTAGATAACACACACACACACTCACACACAGTTAAAACACACACACATACTCACACATAGTTTAGTCACACACCTGCTCAGGTGAGAGAGTTCAGTGTGTGTGTGTGTGTGTATATGTGTATCTTGTAACTTGGTGGGATTGAAAGGTTATCACCTGCCTGCCTGTCTGACCTTTTGGAATGCCTTGGTGACCCCACCCCCCTCTGCCACTAGTGGGTTTGGTGATTGAAAAGAGGGAGGTGCTTCAGATGATGACAGACAGATGAGCACCCTGAAGTGGGCGTGGCCTTTGACCCAGTGACCTGTCTGTGATGACAGGGACCAGTCAAGGAGAGGTGAGGCGCCAACAGGTGGGATCGTTTAGTGTGTGTCGCCATGTTTATGAGCTGGCAGTGTGTTAAAGTGTGTGTGTGTGTGTTTGTTTTTGTTTTTGTCAGTGTTGTGTGTATAAGCTAGCAGTGTTTTAAAGTGTGTGTGTGTGTTTCTGTGTGTACTTTTGTCAGTGTGTTGTGTTTATGAGCCAGGAATGTGTATAAAGTGTGTGTGTTGTTTGTCAGTGTCACCATGTTTATGAGCTGGCAGTATGTTTGTGTGTGTGTGTGTGTTTCTTTTTGCCACATTTTCCTCTGATTTGAAAGGAGACCACTATAGTGAAACAGTGATTGGCAGGTCTGACAGAGGATTCCGTCTTTATGTGACACAGCTGTGTTCAGGAGTCGCACATTCCTGTTTTTAGAGTGGCACACGGATTCTTGCTTCATTCATTCATTCATATGTGTGTGTGCGTGTGTGCGTGTGTGTGTGTGTGTGTGTGTGTGTTAGGGAGTCGCACTCAGATTCTTGCTTCATTCGTGTGTGTGTGTGTGTGTGTGTGTTCAAGAGTCGCAGTCAGATTCTTGCTTCATTCATGTGTGTGCCCGTGTGTGTGTGTGTGTGTGTGTATGTGTGTTCGGGAGTCGCAGTCGGATTCTTCTTTGTTGCTGAGTTCCAAGTACATATTAAATTCTTTGGTTAGGGCTTACAATGTGAGTAAATGACAAGCAAACAAAAACAAAATGTAGTTTAACAAATCACACGGCTTTGTATTACATTAAACATTAAAATAGCAGTATAAAAATATATTCACGAGTAATGGAATAGTTATTTAGTCCATAAGAGGCAAAGAGCCTGCATATCCTGAGTGCACAAGGGTGAGGATCGCAGACAGGAGTGAGAGAGAGGATAGATGTGTGATTAGAGTTGTGTGTGTGTGTGTGTGTGTGTGTGTGTGTGTGTGAGAGAGAGAGAGAGACAGAGAGAGAGAGAGAGAGAGTGTGTGTGTGTGTGTGTGTGTGTGTGTGAAAAATAGTGTGTGAGTGTGTGTAAGGTGTGTAAGATTTGTAGTGTAAGGTGTGCTACAGTATGTGCATAGTGCAGTGTGGTTAGGTTGTGCTGTATTGTGTATAGTCCATAATCTCTCGTGCTGGGCCACAGGTTTATAGGGGAATGTAATAGTGAGTGTGGGTTCCGATGGCACCGAGTTTGTGTTCTGCTCCCTAGCGTCCACGTGCTTCTGGCATGACGTTTGGGCTCGTAGCGTCCCTCTCGGCCGCCGGGCGCCTCAGTCTGTGTTGGAGATGAAAGCGTGTGGCCAGCTGCCCGTGTCGAACATGTGTGACACCACATAGTTGCCGTAGTCGCCGTCGATCAGCTTGGCGGCGTTGTTGCGCGCGAACCAGCAGTCCACCGTCTGCCGGCCGCTGTAGATGCGCCGGGACTTCTTCACCACGGGCACAGTGCGACCTTTGACCTTTAGGGCGGTGCGCGGCGGCAGAGGAGTGGACTGAGTGGCGCCCCCTGCTGTCGGCTGCCCTGTGGCAACGTTAGTGCCCTTAGTGGCGTTAGCGCTTAGCTCAACTAGTCCTACCTCCTCATTCAGGAATTGACCTGCAGGAGGAAGCACAGGGACAAGTTATATGGGTGTGTGTATTATCATCTCTCTATGAGTGAATATACATTTGAAAGCATGTGTGTGCATGTGTATGTGCGTGTGCGTGTGCGCGTGTTCGTGTGCGTGTGCGTGTGCGTGTGCGTGTGCGCGTGCGTGTGCGTGTGTGTGTGTGAGTGCATGTGTGAGTGCGTGTGTGTGTGTGAGTGCATGTGTGAGTGCGTGTGTGTGTGTGTGTGTGTGATCATGTGATCTCTTACCCAGGAGGCCGTGCGTGTCCTTGCTGAGCCCCTTGCTGTTGCCGATGTAGAAGCCCAGGTGGTCCCTCTGGTAGGGGGCGGGGTTTTTGTACCGATGCAGCAGGATGACGAATCCGATCGTCCCCCTGATGGTCACCGTGACGTTCGCGCTGGCCACTATGACGACGGCCAGGTCGCCTGACTTCACGGAGACGCTCTTGTCGCAGGGCAGCACCATGCGGTCACGGCCGTCCAGGATGACCTTCTTGGGGGTCACCTCGATGTAGGAGCGACGGGGCTTGTCAGCCACGATAGTGATGGTGCTGAAGTATGTCCGCAGTTGCTTGTGGCTACCAGGAGGGGGCGGTGCTCCAATCAGCTTACCGTTAACCGTCACGCCTACAGAACCGTAATACCATAGAGTCAGAGAACCACATCAACGGCATGCAAAAACAATATGGAGTTGGGATATCAAGTAAACAAAATGGCAACAATTAATCCAGAGAGAGAGAGAGAGAGAGAGAGTAAGTGAGTGAGTGAGTGAGTGAGTGAGAGAGAGAGAGCGAGAGAGAGATAAATGGAGAGAGAGCGAGAGAGAGAGTAGAAATAACAATACACCTACTCACGTAAACCACATAATAATATCCAAGCCATCTGAATTGCTCAAAGTCAATGTAAGTAACATACCCATACACCCACATGTCCTCACATCACTAAAGCCTAACACATTCATACACCCACATGACATGTCCTCACATCACTAAACCCTAACACAGTCATCCAAACCAAGCTCAACACATCACTAAACCCTAACACATGCATCCAAACTAAGCTCAACACATGAGTTAATAACCTAACAACAGTGGTTAGCTGCTGAGCTGTCTCAGCTATTTGCTTCTGTAGGAAGAATGAAGGACTTCTTAACTTCTTTAGACTGGCAGATCTGGGTGTGTATGTGCGTGTGTGTGTGTGTGTGTGTGTGTGTGTGCAGGCGTGTTTCTTAACTTCTTTAGACTGACAGATCTGGGTGTGTGTGTGTGTGTGTGTGTGTGTGTGTGTGTGTGTGCAGGCGTGTTTCTTAACTTCTTTAGACTGACAGATCTGCGTGTGCGTGTGTGTGTGTGTGTGTGTGTGTGTGTGGGGGGTGGGCGGGCGCGTGTGTGTGCGGGCACGTGCTTGTGCGTGTTCCTTTAACTTCTTTAGACTGACAGATCTGGGTGTTATTATTGAGCTCTTTGCTTCTGTGTACTGACCAGACTGAGCGTGGTCTGTGACGAGGCGCAGGACGTGGCCGGGCTCTCCGTTAATGTTGAAACACACGGTCAGTTTGCTCAGAGGAAACTCCACCACAAAGTGAGGATCACCGTCAGCTGCATAGAAGAAATCACACACACACACAAACACACACACACACACACACACGAAACACAAACATATTATATATAATATATATTAATTACACATATTTACTCACACATACACACAGCTCCCATCACATATTGAAAAAATAACTCAAATATTCTATTGAAATTGACATGTTTATTGATGTTGAAATCCAAAAAGGCTGATTAACGCGTGTTTTTATGATTGGGTTTGTGATGGTGGTCAGTCACACGTGTTTTTATGATTGGGTTTGTGATGGTGGTCAGTCACACGTGTTTTTATGATTGGGTTTGTGATGGTGGTCAGTCACACGTGTTTTTATGATTGGGTTTGTGATGGTGGTCACTATTCTTCTCTCACTGGTCCCACTGATGGGAGTGGGACGGCCAGTTAAACATTACGAGAGTGAGCAGGACCTGCGTTAAACACAGTATCAGATAAGAGAGTGTGGAGAGGGAGAGAGGGGGGGAAGAAGGAGAGAAGGAGAGAGGGATGGAGGAGAGAGGGAAGGAGAGAGGGATGGATAGAGAAAGGGAAGGAAGGAAAGAGGGAAGGAGAGAGGGGTGGAGGAGAGATGAAGGGGTGGAGGAGAGAAGGGTGGAGGAAGGAGAGGTGAAGGAGAGAGGGGTGGAGGAGAGAGAGGTGGAGGAGGGAGGGATGGAGAGAGGGGAGGAGGGAGAGGTGGAGGGGAGGGGTGGAGGAGGGAGAGGTGGAGGAGAGATAGGTGGAGGAGGAGGGAGAGGAGGGAGAGGTGAAGGAGAGAGAGGTGGTGGAGGGAGAGGTGGAGATGAGAGGGAAGGAAGGAGAGAGGGAATGAGGGAGGGGTAGAGGAGGGAAGGAAGGAGAGAGGGGGAGGAACAAAAGAATGAGAGAGAGGGAGTTTCAGTAACAGATTTGCCAGATGGACTCATGGCAAAGCTGTTACTATACGGCTCAAATGTTAGTTGTGGTTTCTCTCTCTCTCTCATTCTCTCTCTCATGTTTCTCACACCATCTCGCTCTCTCTTCCCTCTTTCTTTTCTTCCATTCTCTCTCTTTTTCTCTCCTTCTCTCTATCACACACACACACACACACACAGAAGCTTGTACGGACACTCACACCCACCCACACACACACACACACACACACTCCCACACGCCTCTAATCAGAGCTACCCAGCAGGAGTTCCCAGAGTGCTTTGCACTGGCACTAAGAGGCAGCGCTGGTTGCAAATTAGGGTCAAAAGAGGTTAAATTACAGAGGCACCCAAACCCCAATACTGTACATTAACTCTGCTTTCATCTCTCTTTCTCTCTCACACACACACACACACTCACACACACACACACACACACACAGATGTTTCATGTTGTCCAAAGCAACAACTAGCTCAAAAACTGTGAGAAAATTACCGGATGTTTTGGAGATTTTGGTGACAGACTTTTTGGAGGGTCTCTTTGCAGCGGCACTGCCTATGAATGCAGACACAGAGGGAAGAGATTAGTGAAACAGACAGACCCACCCACACACACACACACACACACACTCAGTCACACACACACACACACACACACACACACACACACACACACACACACACACACACTCCACCCAAATGATGTCTTTAGTGTGCTTGATTTGGTCATTCTTGGGTCATGCCCAGGATGAAAGTGACACTTTTCAGGAATGGAAATTGGTGATGTGAGTGTGTTTGTGTGTGTGTGTGTGTGTGTGTGTGTGTGTGTGTGTGTGTGTGTGTGTGTGTGTGTGTGTGTGTGTGTGCATGTGTGCATGCCATGGTGTTAGTCCAATTTGGACAATATGATTCACAGGATCTCCAGAGATCCTGCTTGGATTTAGGTTTTGTGTGTGTGTGTGCGCATTTTCATCATTGTATCAGTTTGTTTGTCCACTCACCCGTTGCCTTGGAAACTTTAGAACTCTTCCCTGGTTGTTCCTTCTTCCTGGTCAGGCTCTGTGACGACGATGATGACGAGGCTGATGCTCCTCCCACCTCCTCCTCCTCCTCCACCTCCTCTGGCAGCTCATTGGCTGCCCCTGCCCCATTTGCCGTGGCCGGCGGCTGGGTGGGCGTGGCCTCTGTCGCGAGCGTCCCGTCGGCGAGCACCTGCGGCTTCTCAACGGTCATGTCGGTCAGCGGCGTCAGGAAGTTGTAGGCCAGCGAGAGGCCAGTGGCCTGGCGGGTGTGCTCGTCCCGCTCGCGACTTGTGTGGCTGCGCATGCGCGAACGCAGGCCGTCCTTCACGCTCATGAAGCCCCACAGGCGCTCGATGTAACCCGCGCTGCCCTCCGACTCCGACGCGCTTGTGCCGGCTTTTCCGTCCGATTTGCCGTTTGCGTTCGCGTCTGCTTTCGCGTCCGGTTTGGCGTTTGCACCTGGTTTGGCGTTTGCGTTTGCATTCGCATCTGTCTGAGTTCCTCTGTTTGAGTCGGCACCAGAGGGCCTGCTGGTTGTAGTGACTGTTCCTGTGCTCGTGGCTATACCTGTAGACAACGGGAGGGAAAAAAATGATTTATTAGACTGTAAATGATAAAGATATGTATCAAAGATGATAATCAGAAACATTAGCAGTCAAACTTTTGGACTTTTGGACTTTCTTATCTGACTATTCTTACACTCGTGTATCATGAATTAACACACATGGGGTTATGTTGTAAGCAACTGTAAAATAAAGCAAAATATGATATGATATGTTTAAGTCTCTACAAAGCATCCAACCTTTACTGTGATGACAGCATTTCCCACTCTTAGCATTCTCTCAACCACCTTAAGTTCGACTCTGGGGATGGTCTCTAACAGTCCTGAAGGAGTTCCTAGACATGCCGAGCACTTCCTGGCTGGTTTTCGTTCACTCGTGTGAATCAAGCCAAAAGAAGTGTTGGTGTTTGTGACGTGTGACCTCTAACTGTGTCTAGGTCCACACCCATCGCCCAAGCCCAGGTCAGTGTGTGTTTGTGTTTGTGTTTGTATTTGTGTTTGTGTTTGTGACATGTGACCTCTAACTGTGTCTAGGTCCGATCCCATCGTCCCAGCCCAGATCAGTTTGTGTTTGTGCTTGTGTTTGTGTTTGTGTTTGTGACCTCTGACCTCTGACTGCGTCTAGGCCCGCTCCAGTCAGCAGCCCGGCAGCCTTCATGCGCCGCTCCGTCTCCAGCTCGCGTTGCCGTAGCGGCACGTCCTTCTCCATGACGATGCTGCGGTCGCTGTTGCTGGCGGTGACCTGCACGTGCAGCGTGTCTGCGCTGCGGTTGGTCAGCTTGCCGGCGATGACGATCTCGGAGCCGTTGAAGTAGTTGGTGAAGAGGTGCTGCGTGACGTACTCCACCTGGTCCTCCGAGTACTCCACGTGGATGTCCGACAGCAGCGGTGTGCCAATCTCATCATAGAACCTGAACAATGTGTGTGTGTGTGTGTATATGCATATGAGTGTGTGTGTGTGTGTGTGTGTGTGTGTGTGTGTGTGTGGGTGGGTGTGGGCGGGGGGGTTTGTGTGTGTGTGTGTGTGTGTGTGTGTGTGTGTGTGTGTGTGAGTGTGTGTGTGTGTGTGTGTGTGTATGCATATGAGTGTGTGTGTGTGTATGTGTGGGTGTGGGTGGGGGGGTTGTGTGTGTGTGTGTGTGTGTGTGTGCACATGTGTGTGTGTATGTGTGAGAGAGAGATAAACAGCCAGACAAACAGACAGAGAAAACAAAGAGTATGTGATTACACAGCTACAAGAAGTCGACACTCAGACTTCAGACATCCTGTTTGCACTGCACCTTGTGTGTGTGTGTGCGTGTTTGTGTGTGTGTAAATGAGTGTGTGTGTGTGGGGGGGGGGGGGGGTCTTGGGTGCTGTAAAGCCAACAGCTCCGTGACCTTGTCATGATGAGGAATCATTAAGCTGTGGGACTAATGCCTGAACTTCTTGACCATCTGAAGGAGCTATAGAAACAGTCAAGGCCATTGAAGCAGTGTGGTTGTGTGTGTGTGTGTGTGCGCGCAAGCTGCCGGAACAACCTGCCGTGTCCTTCAACATCTTTATTGGCCTATCCCAGGTTAACACACACACACATACGCGTTTGCAACAAATTTGCCTCCCCCAAATGAAAAGTCACACTCACACAAAGTAACGCACAAAGTAACACTCACCAAGGCACAGGAAGAACAATGTCCACGACCACACACAGACACATCCTCTATACATGAAAACAAACATACACACACACACACACGCGCACACACACACACACACACGCACGCACACGCACACGCACACGCACACGCACACGCACACGCACACGCACACACACACACACACACACATAAACACAAACACACACACACACAACTCCAGGCTATCCCTTAAACACACACTCACACATCACGTTTGCATACCACAAAAATATACGTTATACGGAATGTTCCTTCATAGGAAGAATTCATTGACCTCCTGTTGACCTGTCAGGCTGTTCCTTCTGTTGTCTTTAAGTTAATATTTAATCACGGTGGCTCCACAGTACTGGTTTGTGTGTGTGTGTTTGTGTGTGTATGTTTGTGTGTGTGTGTGTGTGTGTGTGTGTGTGTGTGTGTGTGTGTGTGTGTGTGTGTGTGTGTGTGTGTGTCTGGTATCCAAGACTGCCCCGACACAACTGCTTTGGGTGCGTTTGAGACAGTTAGGTGTGTGTGAGGCGAGGCAGGTGTGTGTTTGAGCACAGGTGTGTGTGTGGACGAGGCAGGTGTGTGTTTGAGCACAGGTGTGTGTTAATCCGATGTTTTGCGTGGAGCTGTCAGCAGCTGGGAATTTCACCCTGCCCTGCTTCACACCGATGAGAGACTGCAGCACAGGAGATGGACAGGGAAGTTATTACAGAGACAACACACACACACACACACACACACACGCACACAGACTCACACACACACACACACACACACACACACACACACACACACACACACAGACTCATACACACAGACTCATACACACGAACACACACACACACAAACATACACACACA
>NC_055978.1:10246380-10251380 GCF_018492685.1 Alosa sapidissima | reverse complement strand
TAGCCACACACAAACACCACCAGAGATTAGTCACCCTCCCCGTCACACCTAGAGGGTCTTTAATCAGTTACCTAGGGAGCAACTACAATCTCTCTTTCTCTCTCTTTACACATACACACACATATGGACACACACACACACACATTCACACACATACACATACAGATACAGACAGACATGCACACACACACAGACACAGACACACACACACACACACACACACACACACACACAAACAAACACACACACACACACACACACACACACACACACACACACACACACACACACACACACACACACACACACACTCACTCACTCACACACATAGGGGTCTCTGTGCTTGACTGTGACTGTGCTTGCATACCACTCATCTACAAATACTCTAACAGCTTCAGAGAGAGCAATGATGGTCATTCATGTCTTTGCTCCTCCAGTGAACCTCTACTAATGCTCCGAGACAGGCAGGCAGACAGGGCCGTGCCAGAGGGGGGTCTGCTGGGGGGACCCCGAGAGATACAGGGGGCCCTACATGGAACATGCTAGAACAATAGAACTTGGACTTGGATATTTGGAGCAAATGTCTGTGCCGAGGTGGTCAGGGATGCATTATTTCTAGCAGATTTGTTTTTTACTGGCTGTTGTAAATGATCAAATTAGGACAACAAATCAATGATAGATAGATAGATAGATAGATAGATAGATAGATAGATAGATAGATAGATAGATTGTAGATAGGGTGGGGGTATTTATGGATGCTTACATGGTGAAGTTGGAGACATAGGCGGCCGCAGGGATCTGGAAATGAAACGTTCCCTCTGCAGCAGAGGAATGCCGGTTGAACATCTTGCAGTACACGGCCGTAAACGCGTACCGGGAGATGATAGTGGTCTTTACCGACAGTTCAGTCATATGCGGCTTAGTCTCCTATCCGTCAAAAAGAAGAAAGAAAACAGTCACTTTGACTTAAAATAAGCACCAATGAACTGCATTAATTGTTAAGTTCCATGTGGGACAAAAGCTCCTGCCATACTACAAACATTACTATTCTTATTGAACTCTATATTCAGTCATTCTTTCTTTCTATCTTCAATGCTGTACTCAGGCCACAGTAAACCAGTTCAGTCTGAGGTTTAAGTAGCCTAACGTATTATAAAAGCACTCTAGCATAGTTTCTTCCAAGTGGGCTAAAATAACCCCACAATTTCAAGACTAGTTATGAAAAAAATAATTAGGTAGATCCAAGTCTTGAGACACTATAGGCTTAATCAAACACATACACCTATGTGTACAGACTTAACTAATTAAATCATTGGAATGCTCTCCGAGTGTATTGTAGCACCATGCAGGCAAAATATTTGTGTCCTGATGCTTATTGGCAGGTTCTGCTCTAGCAGTGAGTTCCAGGGGAGTTCAAGGGAGTTCCATTTTCACAAACAGAGCCTGTGGCTGGCTGCAGGCAACTTTCGACACTGATTTTGTCATCCCTGCACCCTGCCAGGATTACTTTTCTGTGGAGGCACACCCCGGTGCCGAACCAAGAAGGCTTTCAAAGTAAAAGTAGAACGACCGTCTTCTTCTAAGCTGTGGCAACGCCATAAAACGAAGAGAGATAATTGATTTCTTGTGAGCACGGGATATGGGGGCAGGTGCGTGTCCGCTGTAGCCTACCTTTGTCAGCATGGTCTTCACCTGTCGACGTACCCTGCGCGGCGCCTGGAAAAGAAGATGTCATCGCCGCTTTTACAGATAAATAACAAGTCGTCCAAGATCCACACTTTTAGTAAACATATCGATAATTCGTCCACTTCACTGATCTTATTGGTGATACATCTGACTTAAATTCGTCTTGTGTTTAGCATTAGGTTATGACCTTTATTTATATATATTTTTTTTCAAGTTGGACCACTATTTCCTTCTATGTGCATGCATTTTCTAGTCACAACAGTCCATCAAAAGATAAGTAAATAAGTGAAAATAAAAGAAAAGTATACTCACAACATTCAAATCTAAATTCAAATCACTAAAAATAATATCATCCTCGAATTTAAGTTCGTCCTCTTGCGCAAATCCGAATGGGCAGCAGCACAAGATGAGGGTGCTCAATAAAACCAACGTTTCCATATCAGCGGTCTCCGGTGCGGGGCTTCTCAACTTCGTCCCCGATGTTTACACGGCATCTATGGGATTGGGAGCTTCGGGTGTTGGGTCCAGGGACGAAGCGCAAGACGTTTCCAACGGAACGCCCTCCTGCGTCTTGGAGAGGCGAGGCGAGGCAAGCTCCCCAATTGCTTTCTCAGTGCTATTCCAGTTACACACACACACACACACACACACACACACACACACACACACACATACACACACACAGAGAGAGAGAGAGAGGCATTCCACAGGTGATTAAAAACTTTTTGTTTAGTCACCTCCCAAATAACCTGTTTGGTAAACCCAAACCCATTTCGTCTTTTTGGTGGAATGCACAAATAAGTTGCATTACATATCCAAAAAGATGGAGAAGAAAAGGGTTGTTATCGCAACGAGTTCCGTAAACAATGCAAAGTATGTGCAGGTGTTAGAGGAAATAAATTAATATTTTACTGCAAAAAATATTTAAAACCACTTAATTTCCCCACGTGTACAAAATGTGTCCCTCACTTGTGAATTACTTTTTGACAAGGGTCCACTACCATTTATCCGGCAATATTACGTATACTGGCGCCCCCGTGCGGCTATTGTGACAATGACATGATTGTGTGTCTGAAGCTGTAGCCATTTCACAGTAGGCCTACACAGTGGAGATACCTGTTGTTTACATTTGTATCAGTGGTGGAATTTTGGATGTGCGGGATTTGTATATACCTCGCCACGTTTAAGCAGAGGAACCTCTATTATTTGCTTTATTATTTACCTCAGATCATATTCCAATATACCCCTCATTAACTGATTGTGGAGAACCTGAACTTACACAGGCCTACATACCCTGAGGGCTTTGACAAAAACCTTGGACTTATGGATCTTCAGGGTTCTGACAAGAACCTGAACTTATGAACCTTTAGGGTTTTTATGAACCTTCATGGTTCAAGACAAGAACCTGAATTTGTCATCCTTCAGGGTTCTGATAAGAACCTACACTTATGAACCTTTATGTTTTTCACAAGAACCTGAACTTACGGACCTTCACGGTTCTCATAAGAACCTGAATGTATAAACCTCCAGGGGTTAGCAGGCTCATCGCCTGACTGTCAATAGTTAGACTGTAGCTCATTGTGATTGGCTGGCATGACCTTATAGGGAACCATATCCACCTGTATCCAGTGCCAGGTCTCCTCCTAAGTACCGCTACACTCACAAGCCAAAGCGTTGACCTTTGAACTTGTGGTTGAAAAACAGAACTGAGGGTAGCCTTTGATAGAAGGAGAGGAATCATGTTATGTTCGGTGTTTGTTGACAATTCATCCATTAAGGCACATACAGTACAGTAGATGCTGAAAATACTAAATAGAGCTATGTAAACACACCCTTATGAAGAGGGCTGGATTGACACTCTATCTCTGTCACATGGGCTGCATGCACTCACTCACACACACACACGGAGACACACTCACATGTGCATAGTGACACTCAGGTGACACACATACACACACACACACAAACACACAAATCCTCCACAAAGTTGAGCCTGTTGGAAATTGAGATTTAGATGTAATATAATTTTTGTTGCACCTCTAGTAGTGTGAGCACTAACATACACCCACACATGCACACACACACACACACACAGAGAGACAGAGGGAGAGAGAGGGAGAGAGAGAGAGAGAGAGAGAGAATCGATTAGCCCCATGAGCAAAGCAAAGTTTCAAAGGTTCCCTCTTGTGATTTTGGGTCAAACGGAGTATGGCAAATATTGACCCGAGCCAAAAGTCCCAACCGCCCGCTACTGTGCAACAGATCTTTAACCCTAACACACACACACACACACACACACACACACACACACACACACACACACACACACACACATACACACGTCCTGCTAGTCTGGGACTGACCCTCTCAAACTCTCTCTCTCTCTCTCTCTCTATCCCTCTCTCTCTCCCTCTCTCCCCCTCTCTCTGTCCCACTGTCCCTGTACCTTTGGGAACAGAGTTGTTCCTCGTTCCTCGGCCGGTCATAGCACTGCAGACTGTCACCATGAAGCTCCCGATTCTTCTCCTGTTTAGCACACTTCTGCTCCACCAGACATACACCTTCGAGTTTGTGATTGATGGCGAATGGGACAGTGAGCTGGTGAGTGTGTTGTGTGTGTGTGTGTGTGTGTGAGTGTGTGAGAGAGAGAGAGAGAGAGAGAGAGAGAGAGTGTGTGTATGTGTATGCCTTTTCTATTCACCTTGATAAATCTTTATGTGTGTAATGTGTATGTTTATAGATGGAGCATTTTGTGTATGTGTTTGTGTGTGTGTGTGTGTGTGTGTGAGAGAGAGAGAGAGAGAGAGAGAGAGAGCGAGAGTGTGTGTATGTGTATGCCTTTTCTATTCACCTTGATAAATCTTTATGTGTGTAATGTGTATGTTTATAGATGGAGCATTTTGTGTATGTGTTGTGTGTGTGTGTGTGTGTGTGTGTGTGTGTGTGTGTGTGTGTGTGTGTGTGTGTGTGTGTGTGTGTCTGTCTGTCTGTCTGTCTCTGAATGATTAATGTTTTGCTATATGTAGTGTTTTCAAAAGAGATGTCTCTGACCACTGTTTATGTAACAGACAAGTCATGATGCGGGTGATTATCCAAATTCTGCTGACCTACACTTACGACCAAACTTTAGAAGACGGGTGAGTTAGGACCCAGTACCCACCATTTTAGCCTTATTACGTTGTTCTGAACCACATATGATGCTTTGTTCTGTTGATTAAGATATGCACTGTGCAACGTGGGATACTGATGAGTATGTTGTGTGATTGAGTTACTAGTTCTTCCCATCTCTGTAATATCACTGCCCACAGCAACCA
>NC_055978.1:10206380-10238880 GCF_018492685.1 Alosa sapidissima | reverse complement strand
TGACAGTATTAAACGTGCTCTAAGCGATGTTGGGTAACGTCACTTTTGTTGATGTTCAAACAAAACAGAGAGCTAGCTCACTCCTCCCCACCCCTCCCTCCCGTGCAATTGAAACTCTCCTAAACGCGCACCTAGACGGTGATTGGCTGGAACAGTTTGTTATGTTTTAATGGTCCAGAAGGGTATTCCAAGTACGTGGTTTAGTGACAAACCTGGGTAAGTTAACTCAGTGTAAGGGGTAAACCTCCTAATAGAAGAGCTGTATGGCTTCATTCCCCTAACAAAACAATACCATAGGGCTCTTGTTGTAGGAGGTTTACCAGTTAACTTACCCAGGTTTGTCACTAAACCATGTACTTGGAATACCCCCCAGGTTGTACCAAGTTGTTTTTGCTGCCATTTTTGGATCCTGGGCTGTCCACAGAGGCCGTGTCTTTTACAGTGTATTGGGGGCACAGGCAGCTAGCGGATGGTGAGGTGATGTTTGCTGTATGTGCTAAAAAATGTTTTAACTTAGAAACCGTGTAACATCGTTTAGAGCACCTTTAACCGTGTAACATTGTGTGTTTCTACATTACAAGGGCACACGTACAGTACCTACAATTGTCTGTGTCTACCTTATAAAAGTAAATCCACTCTATTTGTGACTACTTCCTATCTGCCCGTGTCCACTTCCTGTTCTCTCTCCTCCTCAGACATTCTACAGCCAAGTCTCCTCGCCGCTGCTCCGGCGGATCACCATCCAGTTCCCCGAGGGTTCCGTGTCGGACATCACACAGAGCCACTTCGACAAGTTCTTCAGCGGCTCAGAGATAGTGGTGGCAGGCAAGCTGCAGTCAACCGGGTTCCCCACTCTCCACAGCTTCACCACCGCCTCCGCTGTGAGTAACACTGACCCCTCTGGGGTCAAAGGTCTAAGGTCAAAAGAGGAAGAACAATAGGTCAGGGAGGAAAAGAGATGCAGGCCAAATATCTATCAGAATAAAGTGATGAGCTTCAATGTACATTTATTGTGTTCCTCTGCCATCTCTGGGGTCAAAGGTCGGTTACACTTTACTTGACAGTATTGACATAAGCGTGACATGACATTGTCATGAATGTGTCATAAACAAGTCATAAACATTTATGACATAACGCTTCTGTCATGAAGTGTCATTTGGTTTTTGTCATAACAAGTTAGGGTTAGGGTTAGGGTTAGAGGTTAGGATCAGGGTTAAGGTTAGGGTTCATGTGTTCATGACAGTGTCATGACACTCTTATGTCGATACTGTCAAGTAAAGTGTTACCCAAAGGTCAAAGGAGAAAGGGCAATAGGTCGGTGGAAGTGAGAGGAAGGCCAAATATCTATCAGAAGTGATTCAGAGCTTCAGTGTACATATGTTGTATGTTTGTGGGCATTTTCCTGTGAAGAGAGAGAGGACCGTTGTAGTGTTACACAGGAAGTGATGGGGAGAGAGAACCCGGGTCCTTATGGGCACTCAGACAACACTGTGGTCCAGATTCAGCCACCTGCATCACAGCTCCCCTTCAATGTATATTTAATGGAATAGTTTTACAAATAAATCACTTGAGGCAATATATATTTACTTCAATATCAAATGCTTAAGCCAATGAGACTTCTACTGGATCTATATGGATGGATTTATATGGATTATGCATGGATGTATGTGGGGTGTGTGTGTGTGTATGTGTGTGTGTGTGTGTGTGGGTATTTGTGTGTTTGTTTGTTTGTTTGTGTGTGTGTGTGTGTGTATTTCAGGCTACAATGGACATGACCCTGCAAACGGACACAGACATTTCGGAGCTGGACGCTATTCTCAACCAGCAGCAGCACTCTGTGACAGGCTTTGCTAGGCAGATGTGGGCCTACATCACCATCAACCAGCTCCTGGCTGAGAGGTTAGAGAGAGAGAGAGAGAGAGAGAGAGAGAGAGTGTGTGTGTGTGTGTGTGTGTGAATCCCAGTGTCTGATGTGATGCAGTGTCCAATCTCAGCGTCTGGCATGGTGCACCATACAATCCCAGTGTTTGATGCCAGTTTCTAATGCAGCCCAATGTCTGATGCTAGTGTCTAATATGGTGTAGTGTCTGTTGTTAGTGTCTGATATGGTGCACTGTATAATCCCAGTGTCTGATATGGTGCACTGTATAATCCCAGTGTCTGATATGGTGCACTGTAAAATCTGAGTGTCTGATGCTAGTGTGTGATATGGTGCAGTATGTAATCTATGCTGTGTTTCTGGGTGCAGTATGTAATCTCAGATGATGGTGCAGTATATAATCTGCTGTGTTGCTGGGTGCACTGTATAATCTGAGCATCAGATTATGGTGCAGTGTGTAATCTGTGCTGTATTGCTGTGTTGCTGGGTGCAGTATGTAATCTGTGCTGTGTTGTAGTATGTAATCTCAGATTATGGTGCAGTATGTAATCTCTACTGTGTTGTAGTATGTAATCTCAGATTATGGTGCAGGTGCAGTATGTAATATCTGATGTGTTGTAGTATGTAATCTTAGATTATGGTGCAGTATGTAATCTCTACTGTGTTGTAGTATGTAATCTCAGATTGTGGTGGAGTGTGTAATCTGTGCTGTTTTGCTGGGCGCAGGGCCCTGGCCCCCACCGCAGCAAAGAAGCGCAAAATCACGCAGCGCATCCTGGGCCTGGCCGTAGAGCACCAGTTCGTTACGCCACTCACTGCTCTGCTCATCGAGGGCGAGAACGAGAAGCTGCTTGCCGACTCACCCAAGGACCCCAAACACGGCTGCTGCTCAGGTGCCTGACTGAAATAACATTGAAACACGGCTAGCTTTCTCTCTTTCTTTGTCACACACAAATGTAGCTGTATTTCAGATATCAGTATTCTTCTACCTCTGAAAAGTAGTCCATTCTTGCTCATAATCTTATTCTTTGTATTGTATTACAAAGTATCGTATTGCCACCACTTGTTTAAATAGTTTTTGCGTGCAGAACTGAAAATCTCATCTCAACTCATTCCCATTTGCTGCAGTCTACTTACTGCTTTGCTTGCCCATTTCAAAAAGTAGACAATCAAAGAACAAAACTTTTCAAATGTTGATAAATGCTAAATTAGGAAACTCCTGCAGTTTAACTCAATCAGGATCAGGAGACCTTTGTCAGGTTATTTTCAAGTTTTACCTAACAAAGGTCTGCAGACTGAAATGTTCACAATAAAATCATTGTTGTGCAAGTGAAACAAACAGTGCACTGAAGTTTCCTAACTTAAAAAAGGAGAGAAACTTACAATGTCTTACAGTTGCTATATGTCTTCTTTGGCTCATTTTTAATGTGGAAAAAGTAATTAGTATAAGTGTTATATTTGATGCTTAACACAAGGAGGTGGACTGAAGTGTCAAGCTTACATATCTCCCATTAAATATCTCTACTGAGCATGTGCAGAACTCCACCTGACCTGACTTTCTGCCACCCCCCCCCCCCCCCCCCCCCCCCACCACACAAACACACACACACACACACACACACACACACACACACACACAGGTGTGGGGTTTCAGGGTCTGCGTCCACCTCCTGTGCAGCAGCAGGTCTATTCCATTCCCAACTGGGTCCGGCCGACCCCGATGTCCACCCCCAGCCCTGCCACGGGACACATCACAGTAGGTGAGAGGTCAGAGGTCAAAGATCAAAGGTCAAAAGAGCACCCCCCCTTCTCTTTTTGTATAATATTAGCATAAAATATTTAATGTTAATTGTAATAATATAGAATAATTATTCTGTATATGATAATGATTATATTATATGATAATGTAAAATTATATATTATAGTAGAGAAGAAAGTTTGCTATTACGCCCATAGACTATACAGTCTATGATTACGCCAGTCTTTCACACATGGATGTTGACTCCCTCTAGTGGACAATGACCCTCACTTCATCATCCACTTGCCCAAGCGCGACATGGACGTGTGTTTCAACATTGACTCCGAGCCTGGCGACATCCTCAACCTGGTGTCCGACCCAGGGGCAGGTAAACACTCCTGTCCTAATCCTTACAGTACAAACGCTTCCAGTCACAGTCCAGGTGCAAATTATAACCAGATTTGTCCAGGTTAATAATCCTATATGCACAATATGGTAATGACCTTTTGCTTTCAGAGAAGTGAGCTTTATTATATTTTACCTGGCCACCAAGGAAGAAAATAAGTATAGTCAACTCAGTAGAATATTGTATAGTTGCTTTAAATATTTTAAATATCAAATACTATCCTACTTTTGTTAGTAATGTTTGAATACCAAGGTCTTCAAACCTTCCCTATCTCTCTCTTTCTCTCCTCTCTCTCTCTTCCTCCCTCTCTCTCTCTGTGGATCAGGTGTGGTGATCAACGGCATGTTGATCGGTTCTAAGACGCTGCAGAACAACAAGCTGAAGACGTACTTCGGCGCCATCGGCGTGTTCTACAGGCCCGAGGGCGTGCGGGTCACCGTGAGAACCGACCGCATCGATGTTGTGGAGGGGAAGGACAACAACTCATTCTCCTGGGGAAGCACTGTGGACATCACCATCAACGGGTGTGTGTGTGTGTGTGTGTGTGCATGTGTGTATGTGCAATGGAGAGAGGGAGTGTGGATGTATATGTGTGTGTCTGTGTGTGCACTGGAGAGAGAGGGAGGAAATGTGTATGTGTGTGTGTGTGTGTATGTGTGTGTGTGTGTGTGTGTGTGTGTGTGTGTGTGTGTGTCTGTGGTGTGTGTGTGTGTGTGTATAGTCTTGTTTATACAGTGTGTATTGTTGTGGGAGTGAAAGTGTGTATGTGTGTGTGCACGTAAATATGAGTATAGGCTTAGATGTGTGTAAGTGTGTTTGGAAAAGTTTATGTTTTCAGCCTTACGTTCTATCCACACCATCCTCATTTCGAATCTCAATGCAAATCTCTTGTTTATCTAAGGAGGTGTTGTCTGTTGTTTGGTGTAAGTGTTCTATTGTTTGTTGTCTGTCTTGTATGTCTACCGTTAGCTGTCTCGGGTACGCTGGCGATTACGCCGCTCCGTCCGGCATCTTTTGTCTTTTGTGTCAGTGTCTTATGTGTGGAGCGCTTTGGGTTGCACTCTGTGCATGTTAAATGTGCTATACATATAAACTGACTTGACTTGATTTGACTATCTGAAGTGAACATCACCCTATTGCTTCTCCAGGGTTAAAATCTCCATTGAAAAGGACTCTAAGGTCAGTGTGGTGGTCAATGGACGCATCACGGCGATGGTGCTCCTACACCGGGTGTGGAAGAAGCATCCGGTGAACGTGGACTTCCTGGGCTTCTACTCACCCAACGACAACCAGTATTCGGAGCAGGTCCATGGACTCATCGGTAAGTCGCCCAGAGCTCAGCCAGAACAGCCCAGAGCTCAGCCAGCCAGAACAGCCCAGAGCTCAGCCAGAACAGGCCCAGAGCTCAGCCAGAACAGCCCAGAGCTCAGCCAGAACAGCCCAGAGCTCAGCCAGAACAGTCCCAGAGCTCAGCCAGAACAGCCCAGAGCTCAGCCAGAACAGGCACAGCGCTCAGCCAGAACAGGCCCAGAGCTTAGCCAGAACAGGCCCAGAGCTGGCCCTACACCCTGTGATGAAAGATAACTTTTTTTGTTTTTAGGAATATATTTATTAAGTTTCATGTTTACAACAAGTAGGAATTACAAAAGTGTAATGCAATCCCTTAAGATCCATTTTTTTCTGAATTAATGAGATAAAAAAGGTACTTTTGTATGAAATAACATTATACTATGTATAAAAAAACCTTGTTAGATCTCATTTGACAAACTGTTAGTGAGTATACTATGTATAAAAAAAACCTTGTTAGATCTCATTTGACAAACTGTTAGTGAGTTTAGGGACTAGATAACCCTCGGCCCTTCTCCTAACCCCAAATGCTAAGAGTTGTTGGCTGTTTCATCCCCACTTCCAGACACTCCCTACTACTCATTGTAGATTTACAGTGTACTTGGTGTCACATTTGAATACTTCAGTAATGTTGACATTGTTGTTCAGGAATCTTGACAAAGCCTGACAGGCCGAAACGTTGAGATTAAAATAAAAGGATAAAGAGATAGAGTGTGCGGCGACCAAGTTTTCCTTAGTTTATTTTCCCTTGCCAGCACCTCTGAGGGTGTGCATTCTTTTCGTTACTTATACATTCCGACATGTGACAACTAATGTAACAGCACAAAAGACCGCACACCCACTAGCTCCCAAGCAAATATTTAATTCTGTGACATTTCGGGGCAATCCATCTCTATGTGTGCTGATTACAACCAAAGTCCTTTTAGGCAAGTCCCTCCACTTGGCGGCCATATTGCAACGTTTTTTTGGCACTTATCGGGCATCTATTTCGGCAGAAATGCGCTTGCGCAAGGCTTCACGACACCAATCTTGCTCCAGGGGTGAGAGCACAACACATGATTGGCACGATGTCTTCACAACACACCACATGATTGGCTCAATACATTCACATGTCGACGTTTTGCCGCGGAAGGCTGGGATATGTGTAGACAACTGCCATATTGGCGTTACAAACTAACCCCATGCATTTCTATGGAGGGTTTTTTGAGTGCTGTGTCTCCTCGTTAGAAAGTCTCTGCTACAACTACCTTGTCCTGCAGAGGAAGACACTTTCACACGCTTCCCTCCCCGTGTGTTTAACTGTGTTTGTGTTCTTGTCTGGCTGCAGGTCAGTTTGCCAATGAGCCCGAGGTGAAGGTTTCCAACATCCGTGATGGTCCTGACCCCAAGAAGAAGGAGGCCACCATGGATGTAAAGGGCAACAAGCTGGCTGTCACCAGGTACACACACACACACACACACACACACACACACACACACACACACACACATAGACACAGACACACACATAATTAATGTAATTATTTCTCGTCATTTCACTGTTGGCACCACTTCATATACAGTATGGGAAATGTAACATTAACCTGTGTGTTGCGTGTTTTTATTAACCTGTGTGTTGCGTGTTTTTATTAACCTGTGTGTTGCGTGTGTTTTATTAACCTGTGTGTTGCTGTGTGTGTTTTATTAACCTGTGTGTTGCGTGTGTTTTATTAACCTGTGTGTTGCGTGTGTAACCTGTGTGTTGCGTGTGTTTTTATTAACTTGTGTGTTGCATGTGTGTGTAACCTGTGTGTTGCGTGTGTTTTATTAACCTGTGTGTTGCATGTGTAACCTGTGTGTTGCATGTGTTTTATTAACCTGTGTGTTGCGTGTGTAACCTGTGTGTTGCGTGTGTTTTATTAACCTGTGTTGCATGTGTGTGTGTAACCTGTGTGTTGCGTGTGTAACCTGTGTGTTGCATGTGTGTGTGTAACCTGTGTGTTGCGTGTGTAACCTGTGTGTTGCATGTGTGTGTGTAACCTGTGTGTTGCGTGTGTTTTATTAACCTGTGTTGCATGTGTGTGTGTAACCTGTGTGTTGCGTGTGTAACCTGTGTGTTGCATGTGTGTGTGTAACCTGTGTGTTGGATGTGTAACCTGTGTGTTGCATGTGTGTGTGTAACCTGTGTGTTGCGTGTGTTTTATTAACCTGTGTGTTGCATGTGTTTTATTAACCTGTGTGGTGCGTGTGTTTTATTAACCTGTGTGTTGCATGTGTTTTATTAACCTGTGTGTTGCATGTGTTTTATTAGCCTGTGTTGCCTGTGTTTTATTAACCTGTGTGTTGCATGTGTTTTATTAGCCTGTGTTGCGTGTGTTTTAGTGTGTTGCGTGTGTTTTATTAACCTGTGTGTTGCGTGTGTTTTATTAACCAGTGTGTTGCGTGTGTGTAACCTGTGTGTTGCATGTGTTTTATTAACCAGTGTGTTGCGTGTGTTGCGTGTGTTTTATTAACCTGTGTGTTGCGTGTGTTTTATTAACCTGTGTGTTGCATGTGTCCTATAGGGGCTGGCAGAAGGACTACAGAGAGGATAAGAAGAGGGGCACAGACGTCTACTGCTGGTTCGTCCACAACAGTGGAAAGGGCTTCATTGACGGCCACTTCAGCAACTACATCGTCCCCTCACTGGACAGCTTCCTTCCTGAGCTCTGATTGGCTGAAGTGTGCGAATGAAGAAAGGTGATTGGGTGTTCATGTGGCAGGCCAATGTCATACGGTCAGGATCTGCGCAGGATTGTGGGACTTGGAGTTCAGAAAGTAAAAATCCACCACAGACTGACTTAATAAAATGCACACTGCTTTTAAAAAAAAGAAAAAAATCATGCTAATTAGAATGTTTTATGTGGTTGATATAGAACACCGGAACGTTTGCTTTCTGAACACCAATAAATTAACTTCATACCTTTCTGTACCATATTAGAGACATTCAATTCTCAAAATATATTTTCTATACCACAGTAAAACTTTTCCACTTTGCTACAAAGGTCTCTTCGTCTCCTAAAACGCAACCGGTCTTTGTTGTGCTGCTTCTCTCCTGTTAAATAATGTTATAAGCATGTCTCTAGATAACCACTTCCCAGATATGGCAGAAAACTTACACTGAATGGGTGCTATAGTATGTCCTGTTGGGTACATTACACTAATTAAATATATTAATGAAAATGTAAAATAAGAATGATATCTTCTATAGGATGGAGATACACAATAATGAACCATGCTAACATTAATTTGTAAACATCTGATGTGCCAGTGATGATGATGTACATGTGATAATGACAGTTAAGATAAAGTTAAAGATTAAAAAGGCATTTCCTTGTCTAGATGTTTAACATGACAACTGATTTTATTTGTGGATTCATCTTTTCCTTTATGAAATTACAGTATATAAAATAAAATGGAAGGGAAAAAAAAGACAATTTTGTTCAAGTTTTTGGGAGTTTTGGGACACACAAGAGTGTGTATGTGTGTGTGTGTGGGGGGGGGGGGGGGTGTATATGTACAAAGAGAGATAATCAGTGAAAGCAAAGAGCACAGATAGATGGATCCTCTGGTGTATCTGGCAACCAACCGACCAAATCTGGCAACCATGTGGCCCTGATCTGATCTGATACGGATCTAGATCTGGCAACCATGTGGCCCTGATCTGATCTGATCTAATACGGATCTAGATCTGGCAACCATGTGGCCCTGATCTGATCTGATCTGATCTGATACGGATTTAGATCTGGCTACCATGTGGCCCTGATCTGATCTGATCCAGATCTGGCAACCACGTGGCCCTGATCTGATCTGATCTGGCAACCATCCGAGCCAGGCCCAGCCTGAACATGGGCCTCATCAGGTAAAGGGGGTTGTTATGTACAGGAACGAGGACAGACAGGTGCAGACTCCAGTACTAATAAGTCATGAGCATATCAATGCCGGTTCTGAACCAGATCTGATGGATCCAATTGGGTTTGGACCAATCAGTAGCAGATCTGATGGATCAGACCAGGTCAGGGCAAATCAGTAGCAGATTTGATGGATCAGACCACGTCAGAGCCAATCAGTAGCAGATCTGATGGACTAGACCAGGTCAGGGCCAATCAGTAGCAGATTTGATGGATCAGACCACGTCAGAGCCAATCAGTAGCAGATTTAATGGATCAGACCAGGTCAGAGCCAAACAGTAGCAGATCTGATGGATCAGACCAGGTCAGAGCCAATCAGTGCTAGTTCTGATGGCCACAAACCAAGCTGGTCAGGTCTGGACCAGTGTTGGACTTGACTGCTGTATGAAGTTGCCCAGTGTGTGTGTGTGGGGGGGGGGGTGACTCTGACACAGTAGAGCACCTCACGCACGCACACACACACACACCAGAGGCTGATGGGACAGATGCTAGGCCATCTTGGAGAAGTCCTCATATGGAATGCCCTCCACTCTCTTCCCCTTCATATGACCCTGGTGGAAACACACACACACACACACACACACACACACACACACACACACACACACACACGTAAACATAGCATGGATACAGGAGTTTAAGTACAGCCTAATCTGATTTTTGTTGCTAGCAGGGCTCAACGTTAACTTTTTAAAAGTGGTTGCCAGCTTGGCAACCAGACATGAGAAAAATCTGGTTGCCACTTGTAACAATTTGGTAGCCAAGGGCAACCATTAGTGTCGAGCCCCGGTTGCTTGTCTCAAAATCACCCCTATGGTCGAGAGAGTCAGTAGCCCCTTTTACACCGAGATCACGCATAATTTGCGGGAAGAGGAGATGTCTTTTCGCCGCATCGTGTGTCTAAAAACAAAGTGAACATTTGGCGGCCGGCTGGTCTGCTCACATGATCCGGCATTTTGGGGAGCCGCAGAAGGCAGGACCAGCTAGCAAATCAAAACGTGACATGCATCAGGGGACGTGTAGAGTGATCGTCGTAGGCCTTATTATGCATGGGCCCTCAGATGCAGCAGGGGCGGGAATTTTGGCAGTGTAAAAGGGGCTAGTGTCCATCAAATGAACCAAGTACAACCGGGGCCCTGGTTACTCGGCTCAAAATCACCCCTATGGTTGAGAGAGTCAGTGTCAGTCCACCTCTTACTCACCAGACTGATATCATGAACTGCGTATGCATGACACGCCAGTGGCCACTATCGTATTATCTAACGCATAATAGCATCTGGCCGTGTTTATCAACGCCTTATTACACGGCTCTTCACAAGGCAAGTAGAACGCTCCATTGGCTTGAATGGGATTTCCCAAAGTTCTACGGTAAAATATTTTCATGTAATTACCGCTGCAAACATATAATTACCGCTGTCAATGGCAACGGGTTTTGTGCTTCTGATACGTCTTTCATATCACTACGCAAGGACTGGAACTTCATTCAAAAGTGAAAGCAGACGGTTGATCAGCTGTGTTCTAAAGAATGTTTGATTCAAGTTCAGTGTGTGTTGTTGCCAACTATTTGTTTCTCAGCAGGGTCCGGTTCGCCCTGTCGGGACTTATTTTCCCAATAATGACCGACGTTCTATACATTATCCCTTACATAGCCATAACCCTAGAGGGCGCCATATACTTGGCGTTGATATACATGCGGAAGTGAGACGATAAGTGGCGTGTACATTTACGCGGCGTTGACATACACGCAGATAGCACAAAATACGTGCAGATAACACGCCAGTTGGCTATTGTATTGTATTGTAAAGTGCCGTGTATATTTACGCAAAACAATGATACCAAGTTGCACTCACCGAGTCCAGCTGGAGTGTAGCAGAGAACTTCTTCTCATCGATCCCTTCCAAAATCGCCTCAGTGCCCCTGTGTTGTCCATTCACGATCACAACCCGCTTCCCTGCGGAACAATTCAGCAGCAGAACCGTCAGGACAAACTGTCTTAGAACCGATCAGACAAAAATTTGTTCTTATCATTCCCCTTTTCAGAGAAGTTTAGCTGAAGCCTAGCAATGGAGGTTCAAATGTCCAGCCCATTAGAGAGGGACTGAGGACGGAGTAAGGGAGGAACAGGAAGTCTTTAACAGCTTATCTGTTCTGGAACCAGAACCGAAGTAGAAATGGAATGAGGCTGCCATGGCAACGCCTTACCTGGCGCTGGGATGACCGTCTCCACATGGGTTTGGTCCAGTTTGAGTTTATCACCAGAGTCGACCAGCTTCACAATGGCGGTGTATTTATCCTGGACCTCCTAATTCAATTATAAAAACATACACAAATTGTGCCTTTGTGCTAAAATAGAACATTATTTGTGTGTGTGTGTGTGTGTGTGTGTTACCTTGATCACTGCTTTCTTTTTGTAGTACTTCTCTCCTAGTCTCTTGGTGACGATCTTCACCACAATGTCCGTGTGAAGCCAGTAGTCTAATTTCACTGTTGCCTTCTTCTTCTTCTGCTCCTCCATCTAAAAGCAGCACACACACACACACACACACACACACACACACACACACACACACACACACACGCATGTGGACGCGCACACGCACACACATTTAAACTCTTTACTTGGATTAGAAGATAAGCATAATCATGGCATAATCCAAATTTGACAAAAAGGTGTACAACAGCAGCCAATATCCCAGTCCATTATGCACATTAGGGGTAAAGGTAACACCTACGCCTCCATATGTAGAGGCTACCAATTACTGCTGATACATTTCAGGGTCAACTTCAGAGGTGTTATTAAGCACATTATGAAGAGTAGTTTTAGCTGCATATTAAACATCTTTTTCTGTGTTTTCAGCGGCAGTTACGATGGGCGAGATGTTTTTAGTGTTTGCTGTGGGCCAGCGTCGGGCCGCCATTACCCCCCCCCCCCCCCCCCCCCCCACACACACACACACACACACACACACACACACACAGACTTTGGACTGGAGGTCCGGAGTGATGCTGAGTTCTAAGAACACAGGGCAGGGTTCCAAGTCAAATGTAAAATTCCATGACTTTTCCCTGACAAAAAAAAAATTATTCCATGACTTACTATACTATTTAATAACGTATAGCATTCAAGAATATTTTACTTTTTAGAGTGAGAGATGAATAAATGGGCATTAAATAAACAAAGTTGGCATAAGGAAGCGTGGAAATATTTGTATTAATGAATTTTGGCAAGTAAATTTTAAACTGCTACAACAAAATTCCATGATATTTGATGACTTTGTCCCTGATCAAATTCCCTGACTTTCCATGTCTGGAATAGACTTTCCAAAATTTCATGATATTCCAGAAATTCCATGACCAGTGGGAACCCTGACAGGGCAGTAGATGAGAGGAACGGTACCTCTATGATCTCATCCAGAGCAGACTTCTTCTTCTTGTCTCTGCCCTCGGAGCCGTGAGACGACGGGTCTTTCCTCTTGGCCGAGGAGGCTGCCCGGAGGGCATTGGCCGCCAGCGAAGGACTGCGATGGACACAAGGAGATGTGAGAGGCCAGGGGAGAAAGAAAGAAGGAAAGAAAGAAAGAAAGGAAGGAAGGAAGGAAGGAAGGAAGGAAGAAAGAAACAAAAAAGAAAGAGACGGTGGAGAAGGCCAGAGGAGAAAGAAAGAAAGAAAGAAAGAACGAAA
Source organism: Alosa sapidissima (assembly GCF_018492685.1). Classification (NCBI taxonomy): domain Eukaryota; kingdom Metazoa; phylum Chordata; class Actinopteri; order Clupeiformes; family Clupeidae; genus Alosa; species Alosa sapidissima. Next base: position 10,225,899 of record NC_055978.1, on the reverse strand, counting down.
GAAAGAACGAAAGAAAGAAAAAAAGAAAGGTGGAGGAGGCCAAGGGCACAAGATGTGATGGGTAGACAATGATAGAGAGAGAAAAAGATGACATGAATGACTATGATGGGGAGGGCCAGTTAGACAGAGAGAGCCAGGGGAAGTACAAGAGAGACACACAGAGTGTGTGTGTGTGTGTGTGTGTGTGTGTGTGTGTGTGTGTGTGTGTGTGTGTGTGTGTGCTGCATACAGATGGAGGAATACAAGTAGTTAACTCATCTTCATTACAGTGAACACAGACACTCTAGCAACAAAAAGCCTGCATGTAGAGATTTCTGTGAGTGTGTGTGTGTGTGTGTGTGTGTGTGTGTGTGTGTGTGTTGTGTCAGTCAGCTTATGCCTTACCCTTTAGATGGACCTGCAGATGGACCAGCCGATGGACCGGCAGCACAGGCCCCTTTACTGAGGTTGAAAGCCACTGAAAAACAAAATGGATAGTACCTTAAAGGTTCAATAGTGAGTCCAAGCTGCTTCCAGTCTGTGTGTGTCTGTGTGTGTGTGTTGAAACCTCACTTATGACTGTGTAGTGCGACTACTGAAGTGTGTGCTCATGGATGTTGTGGTGTGTGTGTGTGTGTGTGTGTGTGTGTATTTTCCAGTGAGTATGCGGTGTTTTGTGACTGTAAAGTTTACCTTTCTCCTCCTCACTCTCCCTAACCAGTTCAGTGAACACTGGCTCCTCCTGCACATGAGAGACAGAGAGCGTATCAATGACACACTTTAACACACCCACACACACACACCCACACACATACCCACACACACACCCACGTTGTGTGCAAGAAAATGTGTACCTCTACTGATGAAAATTTTGCAATTTTCTTTGGTTTAAATCAAATGATCCAATCAAATGATCTAATGTTAGTGTGGATACACAGACAATGACATGTGCGTAGTGTGCACACAGATACACACTCACACTCACACACACACACACACACACAGACACTGACTGACCTCTGGCTCCTTGCCCTCGCGTCCCCGGCGGACTTGCTCCTCTATGAACTTGGCGCTGCGCTCCTCGTCGTCCAGGTCCTGCTTCTTCTTCTTCTCCTGCTCCTCCTGCCGGCGGATCGTCTCCGGGTCACGGTCCACGTACTGGATGTACCAGCCCTTAGGGGTCTCGTCCACCTTACAGTAGCCTGAGGAACACACACATGCACACGCACACGCACACACACTATAATGCACTGTTTGTATACATTTTTGAAAAATGTATTCAGTTAACCTTAAGAACACACACATATACACATGTGTGGTGTGTGATACAATTATGATGCAAGTGTGAGAGAGAGAGTGTGTATGTGTGTGTGTGTATGTGTGATCTATGTATAAAGAAATGTGTAATGTGTATGAGGAAACGTGTGTGTGTACGAGTGAATGTAATTTGTGAGTGTGTGTATGAAGAAAGAGTGAGAAGAGAAGAGGAGAGAAGAGAAGAGAAGGGAAGAGAAAAGAAGAGAAGAGAACAGAGGATGATCGTACAGTACCTTCCCTCCCCAGCCATTTGGTGAAGTCGGTAAGTGTTTCCCACTGTGTTGAGTTCATGTGGACGTGATCCTTGTGGCTGATGTACTCGTTGTAAATTATGTTGTTGTGGACTCGCTTGGTACCTGTCAGAGGATAAAGACAAGGCCAAAACTAAACCTCAGCACAAGCAAACAGGCAAGATTGACTTTCTAAAACAAAAGCCAACTGAGGCGCCTTTGGTCAAAAGAGATGTATTAACACAGCATAGATCAGGGTTCCCACTCTGTATATCTGTATTAATGTATTTTGGCAAGTACATTTTAAACTACTATAACAATATTCCCTGATATTCCATTACTTTGCTTCCAAAATTGATCAAATCCCCTGACTTTCCATGTCTGGAATAGACTTTCTAAAATTCCATGATATTCCAGAAATTCCATGATCCGTGGGAACCCTGATAGACAAACAAAAAAACAGTTGGCCGAGTTGTTACCGAATGCAGAGTAATGGGAAACTCTCACTTACCAAATCGCCGACGAAGAAGCTCCAAAAAGTCAGTCCTGAACTCACTACAAAACAGAGCAGACAGTTGAGTACCAGCTTGGCTTTGGCCAAAAGTGTCTGCCAAATACCATAGCCATAACCATAACCATTGCAAAAGGCCATCAGTTGGATAGGAGCAATGGATCTAACTGGAATTTAGGTGCCATAGAACAGAGAACAGTTTTTTGTCAGTTTCCAGAATTCCTAAGAATCCCTAGGTTCTACACCCAGTCACAACTTTGAGTGATGATGATTAGGTTTGGTATATTCATGATGAAGGCAAAACATTTTTACTACTCTCTAAAATCTTCATTTCATTATTCACTGCCATGTCGCTACTGTGCTGAATCGTGAATCATGATGCATTACATTGCATGGGAGTTGTCAGCTTACTCTGAGAAGAGGTCCATGAACTGGTTTGGGTCTTCGGAAGCCAGCAGCAATTGTCTCTGGTGAGACTCGGACATACAGTGGCATTTGAAGCCATTCTGCAAACAGAAGATAATAGATTTTTTAATGAAAAAAAGCTTAAACGCACAGCACAGCTGCACTTCTGACAGGATGAGGAAAAAAAAAAACAGTGCCACATGTTATGCATCTTACTGCTTGATCTGGATTATTACACGTAATTCACTACATTTGGCGACATTTTCAGGTTTCAAAGCAATGATTACGGGTTAACCTTATATGCAGCAACAGACAGACTAGTCAATTACTCAGTCGGATAGCTAACGTAGATAACAAACTAATCTCTGGCTAAGAAGGTGACTGGACTATGTTCCAGCGAGTAAATAACGTTACTAAAAATGTAACTTTACTTCACTTCATTTAACGTTAGGTTACAAACTTGGTTAATAAGAAAATTAACTTTAATTTCAATCACCTCGTCTCGACACTGTTTCTGACACATTTGGCAATACCATCGCAACTTTTGAAGACCCTTGGATTTTATCCTGTTGGCGATTGCTTTAGGACTAAGGAAATCAGCTTTCCCCATCCCTTATATGAAGCGTTTCACGAGTAACTTAGAATTATAAACACTTTCTTTAAATGAAATGAGCTATTTAGCACGTTTGCCTTTTCCCTCTGTTGTGTTGGTTGCCTTTCGGCGTATGTATAATACGTCATAGATTTCTGTACAAGCCACGTACACGCACTATCGCGAGAAACTCGTCCTTTTCCACTTTATTTGCGCCTGCGCTGTTGTGCCAGTCTGACCTTCATAGAAACGAACATGTTCGCCAGGACCAGCGCGGTGGTGTTCCTCCCACAATGGTAAAGTTTGATTTCCTTAATAATGCAAGTTTGTTTGTTTGTTATTTACAATGTGACTATTCTGCAATATCTTAAGGAAAGCGTCTTGATTTTCTGTCAGTGCAAGAGCCATAACACTCACAAGGACGTGCTAAGCTGTAGGCCTCAGCTTGCTAACTTGGGTTAGCGTGCCTTCGAATGAACGGCGAAGTTGATCTGTCAAGTTGGTAGCTTTAACGTTAGCGTTTAGGGGGAAAGTGGTGAGGTCGTTTTAAGTGCTGTCATAATCATTGGCTTTGCTGCCGAAATACACAATCACAACGACCTCTTATGATAATTGGTTGATGTGTAATACACCCTTCGTCTTCATGCAGGAGATTGAATGGTTATTCCTAATTCCAACTAATGGCTGCCGTTAGCCTACATGTCAGTTAGCGTTAGCCAACACAAAGTAGCCTCTTGACTGACTTTGGTAATGTTAGCTGAAACTGCTGCGCTAACGTTAGCTGAAACTGCTGTGCTTATTTCCAGCAAGTCACCTTGCTGCAGCGACGTCAAATAATTATTTGCCACAAAATACCATGCACCAATGGTCTACGTGTCGTTGCGTTGTGTTGGTGGCAAATTAACGATGCTGAATCTCTGAATTAATCTCCCTTTCAGTGGGCAGGTCAGGACCATGGCTACCTTGAAGGACAGTAAGTACTTTTTTAAACTACGTCGTTATACAATGAACTGTAATTGTTTAAGGATTGTAGGCTATCTTGGGTCTTACGTCTTCTGGATATCAGAATGTTTACATTATGCCATGTGGAAGATGTGCAATTGATTGTTGTGATTCATGGTCGACGAAGTGTGGATCAGGTTGAACTGATACTTAATGTTACCATCTCTCACCTGTCAATTCCAGTCACCATCCGACTGAAGTCCGTGAAAAACATCCAGAAAATCACCAAATCCATGAAGATGGTGTCCGCAGCCAAGTACGCCAGGGCTGAGCGATCGCTGAAGCCTGCACGTGTCTATGGTACCGGTGCCCTGGGTAGGTTTTCCCAATCTTCGTTACCATACGTTTCACAATAAAACGAATCAATTTCACCCCATGCTACGGTATTTCAACTTTGTAAATTTACCACCGAACACCAAGGCTTGAAGTTGGGCAGCAATGTGCCAGATCACTTGGGATCACAGCCACTGGTTTATGCATTTACTGGAAGGCGTGGTTCTTTTAACAGGGATTTTTTTTTCATATATTTTCATTTATTTATTTAGCATTTTTCGTTTTTTTCCGAAACCCTTTATTGAAAGTAGTGCACATTTGCCCCATGGGTGTGCAGCTCATGACCTTGGGTCATGTTGGCCTGTTACAGACAATGCATAAAGAATGACAAAGTATAGACAACATATATGTTGCATACAGATAAGACAATACACATGTTTTAGACAACCAAGCAACCAACATTTTTGTATTTTGGTCTTTTGACCTATTTCTTTCTTTCTTTCTTTCATGTTCTTGGAGGTTCATTGAGGGTAGTCCTCATTTTCAGTGAAGCCGAAATATGTTGTCCTCTAGTAATAGTATTGACAGATGCAGCTAATGTCTCTTCTGCACGGTAGCTTGAAGTGCAATCAAAAGAATATATATATATATATATATATATATATATATATATATATATATATATATATATATATATATATATATATATAATACATATATATATATATATATATATATAATACATATACATATACACACACACACACACACACACACTGAATGCTATTCTCTTTCTGTAAGTCACTTTGGCACTTTGGATAATGTAAATGTTTTCTGTCTTGGCACAGCCTTGTACGAGAAGGCTGAGATCAAGGCACCAGAGGACAAGACCAAGCACCTGCTCATTGGTGTCTCCTCTGACCGGGGTCTCTGTGGAGCCATCCACTCCTCCGTTTCCAAGGCGATCAAGGCCGAGATCGCCACCCTGACCTCCTCTGGTAAAGAGGTGATGGTGGTCAACGTGGGCGACAAGCTCAGGGGCCTTCTTCACAAGTACGTACTACGCACGCACGCGCACACACACACAGTTTCGTGCACACATACACACACTTTGAGAATGTGTGTACATCTACCAGCAACCACTGCCAGATTTTTGCTCAAATTCACCAGTCGCTTAATATTGAATTATCTACCAGCCACTTTCATATTTACCAGCATGTGGCTGGTGCTAATTCCAATCACTACACACACACACACACACACACACACACAGTCATTTTTTGGTTGCTGTACATTCCTTGACATGTGGTGGACCCATACTGAAAGGTAAAGTCTCTTCCATCGTCTACTAGTAGATCATTCGAATCTGGGGTTGGGTAGATAAACTCGTGTCAATGCAAGGTGGAAATATAGTGCTCCATTTGGTTATTCTATGTCTCTGACGGTGTGTGTGTGTGTGTGTGACTGCAGGACTCATGGCAGCCACATTCTGCTCAACTGCAAGGAAGTGGGCCGCAAGCCCCCCACCTTCACAGACGCCTCGATTATTGCCTCCGAGCTGATCAACTCTGGCTATGAGTTCGACCAGGGCTCCATCATCTTCAACAAATTCAGGTACAAAGTCCTTTTTATTTCCTTCTCTTGGTGTCCCTTTTCTTGCTTTCTTTTTGTTGCTTTTTCTCCTTGTTTCGAGCAGGTGATATTTCTCAAACTACAATCTATTTTACATTACAGTTTACAAGCTTCAAAAAATTTATTGATTCATGTCATCATTCCAGCTATGCATTCAATACTGAATATCATATTTTAATATATTACCCTATGATTAATGTGCTGTAAGCAGAATTTGACAATGTTGCATGTGGCATTTTTACAGATAAAAAGGACATAAGCCTGACAGCTATGTGTATTGTTAAGCGTATTGAATAACTTCCTGATAGAGAAGACAAACCATTTTGTGGAATGATTCATCATATGAAATTTGCAACTATGTGACTCAACAATCTCTATTCTATAAGTGACACGCTCTGTCTGCCACTCGTCTGTAGCTGATCGAAATGACCTAAGCCTAAAGTTTTGATGTAAGACTATATGTTTAGCCTATTGAATAGCTTAATGATATAGAGGACAACCCATGTTGTAGAAAGATGCATCATCATATGAGATTTGCAACGATGTGACTCAAAAACAGTCCTTGGTAGCATAAGTGACATGTCGCTCCGTCTGCCACTCATTCTGAAACGTTGATAAATTCGGGACCATTAGCCTACCGCTCGTTTTAATTTGGGACCTTGCAGTCGGAATTGTTCTTTGTTTATTCAAAGTCTCAAGTCCAAAGTAGCCTGGGCTATTCGAAGTGTCAGTTTATTGCACATAATTTTGAAAAGCAACAACATACCCGTGTTTGGCGTGTTGCGAAATCCGTGGAATCATTTCATGCAAGCAAACTGCACACAGGGAATCTTTATTGTTGACGTCAGACATGATCATTATCCAAACATCTTGACCCGTGCTGTGCCCTGATTCAGTGCTACCAAAGCTCCGCTTCTATCCTCTGTCTCTGGTCCTGTGCTGTACTATGTGAGAGGGGGAGTGGCTACAGTAGAGCGTAGAAACCCAACGTGTGCTCCTTATACCAATATAGTTAACAATCTCTTGCATTTCTTATCCAAACAATGTCAAACTTGACACTGCACTTACTGGTGCCCGTAGCAAAACACAAAAAGTCGCAATTTCACAAACGGTTCAACAGATATGCGATTAACACACAAACACACAGATGGGGGAGTGGCTACAGTAGAGCGGTGAATGCCAGTGTGTGCCTATTTTACCGATATCTTTTGCATTTCCTATCCAAACACAGACAGACAGACATTCCTGCAATTTATAGATAGATATATAAAAAAAATGCTGGTGTGTGTATTAATTAATCTCTTATTTGTTTATGTTTTGGCTGTGATGCAGGTCTGTAATTTCCTACAAGACGTCCCGTAATCCCGTGTTCTCCAATGAAACGGTGGCTAGTGCAGGTGCGTTGTCCTCTTAAATGAACATGACAACTTTTTGGGGAAATCGGCTTATTTACCGTCCTCCCCAGAGTTAAGTCATTGGATACATAGCCCTCTCCTCTCTATGCGCTCAATAACCTAGTCTGACACGTCATCTTGGCATAATTCACTGGAAGTGAGTTACACCAGTTAGCCTATAGCTCCTTTTTAGCTATAGCTAGGCTAACTGGCATAATCCACTTGCAGTGAATTGTGCTAAGCTAACATGTCAGACTGACAGGGCTATTGCATGCTCAAAGAAAAGGTTATGTATCCTCTTATCTAACTGGGGTAGAGGGCAGATTTCACAAAAAGAGCTAATTTCACAAAAAAATAGCATGTTCATTTTTAAGCTCTTCCTGTGCCTCTGTGGTGAGCTTGTTAACTCATACAGTTCTCCCTGTGCCTGTGTAGAGACCATGGGCGTCTACGATGACATCGATGCCGATGTCCTAAGGAACTACCAGGAGTTTGCCCTGGCCAACATCATCTTCTACGGTCTCAAGGAGTCCACTTGCAGCGAGCAGAGTGCCAGAATGACCGCTATGGATTCTGCCAGCAAGAACGCTGGTGAGTGACCATGACCCATACATCATTTACACACGCGCGCACACACACACACACTTTCTAGCATTTTTTTCTGTCATTGTTCATAATGAGACAAGACTGTCCATGACCCCATTAAGTAGACCCAGATAAACAAACACACACACACACGCGCGCACACACAAATCCGATGTTTCTCTTAATTAAAAGTAACACAAAGATGCCTTAAAGGTAAAGAACCTGGTGAGTGGTCAGACACACCCATACAATCCTGGTAACCTTGAAACTCTGACATGAGTTCCTTCATGCTTTGTTTGTTTGTTTTGTGTGTTTTATTTATTTTTTATTTATTTGTGACTTTCGTTTCGCAGGTGACATGATTGACAAGCTGACTATGACCTTCAACCGTACCCGCCAGTCTGTCATCACCAAGGAGCTCATTGAGATCATCTCTGGTGCTGCTGCCCTGTACGTATCTCTCTTAGACACACACACCCACACACACTCTCACACTCACTCACTGGTTACTACACCCTTCCACCCAACCTGTCCATGGTTGATCTGTCATGCTTTTACCATCTAGCTCTACCTAGATAGAGGTTGAAACAATAGGGGTTGGGAAGCTGTGCTTCTCAACCTGGAAATAGTCACCTATCCTTACACACGTTATGTTTTGTTTTTGTTTTGTCAAGCATCTGATTTAATCCCCTCAGACGCTAATGCCTTATTAATCCACTAATGTGTGTTCTTAACTTCACCCCCATCACCTGCCTTCCCCTCACAGGAACTGAGGGAGAGGTGACTGAGGTAACCTGATGGAAGGCTAGCTAGCTAGCATGTAGCATTTCCAGCTGTAGCGGCTCACACACCCACTTAGAGGTGTGATGAAGAGGGAATGCACTAACTGTAGTGTGTGTGTGTGTGTGTGTGTGTGTGCGCGGGGAGGGCGATGTGCCCTAGCTGTAGATAGTGTGTGTGTGTGTGCGCGGAGAGGGCGATGTGCCCTAGCTGTAGAGTGTGTGTGCGCGTGTGTGTGTGTTCAAGGCCTTAGCTTTAGTGTGTGCGCGCGTGTGTGTGTGTGTGTGTGTGTGTGTGCGTGTGTGTGTGCGGAGAGGGCGATGTGCCCTAGCTGTAGAGTGTGTGTGCGCGTGTGTTCAAGGCCTTAGCTTTAGTGTGTGTGTGTGTGTGTGTGTGTGTGTGTGTGTTCAAGGCCTTAGCTTTAGTGTGTGTGTGTGTGTGCGCGCGTGTGTGTGTGCGCGGGGAGGGCGATGTGCCCTAGCTGTAGAGTGTGTGTGTGTGTGTGCGTGGGGAGGGCGATGTGCCCTAGCTGTAGAGTGTGTGTGTGTGTGTGCGTGTGCGGGGAGGGCGATGTGCACTAGCTGTAGAGTGTGTGTGCGCGTGTGTTCAAGGCCTTAGCTTTAGTGTGTGTGTGTGTGTGTGTGTGTGTGTGTGTTCAAGGCCTTAGCTTTAGTGTGTGTGTGTGTGTGTGTGTGTGTGTGTGTGTGTGTGTGTGTGTTCAAGGCCTTAGCTTTAGTGTGTGTGTGTGTGCGTGTGCGGGGAGGGCGATGTGCACTAGCTGTAGAGTGTGTGTGCGCGTGTGTTCAAGGCCTTAGCTTTAGTGTGTGTGTGTGTGTGTGTGTGTGTTCAAGGCCTTAGCTTTAGTGTGTGTGTGTGTGTGTGTGTGTGTGTGTGTGTGTGTTCAAGGCCTTAGCTTTAGTGTGTGTGTGTGTGTGTGTGTGTGTGTGTGTGCGTGTGCGGGGAGGGCGATGTGCACTAGCTGTAGAGTGTGTGTGCGCGTGTGTTCAAGGCCTTAGCTTTAGTGTGTGTGTGTGTGTGTGTGTGTGTTCAAGGCCTTAGCTTTAGTGTGTGTGTGTGTGTGTGTGTGTGTGTGTGTTCAAGGCCTTAGCTTTAGTGTGTGTGTGTGTGTGCGCGCGTGTGTGTGTGCGCGGGGAGGGCGATGTGCCCTAGCTGTAGAGTGTGTGTGCGCGTGTGTTCAAGGCCTTAGCTTTAGTGTGTGTGTGTGTGCGTGTGCGGGGAGGGCGATGTGCACTAGCTGTAGAGTGTGTGTGTGTGTGTGTGTTCAAGGCCTTAGCTTTAGTGTGTGTGTTAAGTGCGATGTGCACTAGCTGTAGTGTGTGTGTGTGTGTGAGGCCTTCGCTTTAGGTGTGTGTTAATGTCCTAAGCTATGTGTGTGTTTTGGAGAGGGCAATCTTCATGTCTATCAGGTTTAATTATACTAATACTGGAATCACACAAATTGGGTTTAGTCTGTGAGAGATCAGAACTAGCAGCATGTATCTCTGATTTAGAGGATCACAAAGGATTACAAGAGTTGCCCAGTTTATTTAATTCACAGAGGACCACAATGTGTACTTGTACCTGTGCCTGAGGGTATGCAACACCTAACATTGACTTGAAGACATTTCTTCAACATTTCAAATCAGTTGTGTTCACTGCACTCATGCTGAATTCAGACCAGGACCTGCAATCATATGAACCTTTATGGATAAAATGGGCAACTCATGATTTTCACAGATATCATTAATTATGTTAACAAGTGCAATAACCTCAAACTCATGAAGACTTGATGCTAATGTGCTAATGTAATACTGTGGCTTGAGACCAATAGAAACAACTCAGTAAGACAAGTTCTTACAGGATGTTTCTAGAAACAGCTTTTGTTTTGTGGTTTATGCTTTAGAAGAGGCTTTGGTGCTTTAGGTAAATAAAGCAAAAAACAATGTAGCTATAAAAATACAAATAAAAAAAAATATTCTAATGTGTGTGTGTGTGTGTCTCTCTCTCTCTAGGTAAGCGGACAACCAGTCCCACCGCCTGCGTGGCCTGGCGTTCATCCCTCCAGTACTTCAGTCAACTGGTGTCTATAATTGATGGACATACGTGCTTCTATTTGTATAATACCTGTTATCATAAATAAACCCCTCTTACAGAGAAATGTTCCCATTGGTGTGTCATGCCTTACCTTCCTAAGGCTTTAAAATAGATGTTTTATCAGAATAACAAAACGAAATTAAGGTGTGAACGTCTACATTAAAAATGTCTCAACACCAGAGTACATGTGGTTATGGTGTCATTAAAAAAATAAAATAAAAAAACATTTTGGAAGCTGGTTATAAGAATCTTCCTCCCTCACAACGGCTAGGAGACACATACACACAATGCTCTTTGAAATGAAGACGTACGTGAGCTAACGGTACACACTGTTGGGTAAATCCTTCTATTAAGCAACCCAAGTGATCCTTAATGCCAGGCTTCCCTTCGGCTTGTGATCTGCCCGTATAGTGTTTCCCCGACCTGACTAGCAATTACTGCCATCGACACGTCGCCATCACTGTTGTTCTTCCCTATATTTGCTAATCACATAAGTGCCGGATCCTCTCCGATATCCGATGGATCAACAACTATTTCTTCATTAAATACTATGGGGCGGGACAACACGGGGATCAAATTCGGCCAGTTGGCCGCCATAAAAAGCAGGGGGTATAGTATATCTGAGTCTGTATCAAAAGGTGAAGTTCGGGGTCAGTGAACGTAGCTTAGTCAATGTGGCCGCTCTTCTACTCTCACTAATAAATGAACGGGCCCAAGGGAAAGTTTATTTGGCCAGATGGCGTCTCATTCATTATTCAATCACCTGTCATCAGACGCTGCAATCTGAAGTCGTCTTGGCAGGCCTTTCGCCACTACGCTCAACACGAGAGCGTACGAGGTCTGAGAAACGTTATCCGGGATAAAAAGCTCGTATTTGATACACCAGACTATTTTAAGTCGCAGCGAAAACAGCGGCAGTGGTTGAGGTTGATTGGGCGAGTCCCAAGGGCTTTGACTTGGTTTCATTGTTCAGCCCTGGTTGCATTACATACTAGAAAAGTGAAACGTAACGTCAGAATTTCTGCAAATGGGGATCAGTAGGCGATGACTTACAGGACATGACAATGGTTTAGCTGTGTACAGCGAACAATTATTTTCAACCAAGGCTTTTACAATGGAACAAAACCAGACAAAACTTTTCTCAGAATAATGCACTTCGTCGTGATGTCAACCCGGTCAGGGCAACTAGCCAATGACAGCACAACCGAGGCAACTTCACAGCCTGTATGAGGAATCCGATCGACTCACTCGGCGTTCATTGGATTGGTCTGGTTAAGGAAGGAAGATGGCGGGTCCTGCAAAAGCGCCAAACCCCTATTCTTCTAATTGATAAATACACTAACCCTGTCGCGTATTTGTTATAATTAATAGCACAAATATTCGAGTATTGACATCATGAAGAGAAACAACACCTGTCGGACGTAACGGCTAGTAGGACGGCCGAGAAAAGGCCGGCGAAATGAGCGAGAACTATGCCCGCTCTGTGTTGAGGGTGTCGGTAGCTCAGATTTGCCAAGTGCTGGGCTGGGATGCTGTACAGCTAAGTGCTTGTGATCTGCTGTCCGATGTTCTGGACCGCTATATTCAACAGCTGGCCCGAAGCTGCCATCGCTATGCCGAGCTGTGTGAGTAAAAAATATATTCACACACGCGTGTTTACTATCGCAGTCGGTCACGTTGTTGCCAAGCGCCTCCCCCTCTGTCTGTTGGGCTAGCTAGCTACATTAGCCTGTTGCTCTGGCTATGTGAGCTCGATATGAAGGGCTATATCAATCGCAGGGCCACAATTATAGTTTTGAAATTCAATCTACCTGGTGTAGAGTATTTTGTTTCCAGTCTTCATAAACCAATGCTACTGTTTGTTGTTTATTCGTTGATAATGCTTTAGCATCCCCTGTAGCATATTCGCAGAGTTAGCATTACACATTGCTGTCTTGTTGCAAACATGATTGCAAATACAAGCTCATACTTTGTTGTCAGACCAGCAATCTACAGTTGGATCCACTGACTTTATAGAGAGATACCCAACGGAGCTGCTGGATATTATGATTTGCGATTATGATTTGCGACAACGACATAATACTTCTCAATATCATCAACTGAGGCCACCAGAACTTTCGATGTAGTACAGTGGTAGCAAGAATTCCTGTGGTGTTGATTGAATACATCTAATGCATGTTGTATTACTTTATTACCTATCTCTCATTCTCCTAATTGTCTTTTTTCACCTTTGAATGCTAGGCTAATGAGTTAAGATATTGAAACCACATAGTAATAATCACTTATCAACAAGCTTAAGTCCTTATCAACAAGCTTAAATCAAGCAAAATTAAGAAATCTAAGATGCGAAAGAGATGAAGAAGAAAGCTGATTTGAAAGAGAGCTACTGATTTCAGAAAGGAGTCCTAAACTGCATTTCTTCTTACTTCCTTTTGCTCTTTCTCTCTGTCTCTCTCTCTCTGTCCGTGACCCTATTGACTAGACACAGATAAACACACACACACACATGCTTAAAGTAGAAGTGTCTCTGAATTAAGAGTAACACAAAGATGCAAGGTTTTTCTTAAAACGTCTCTTTCTCTCAGACGGCCGTACGGACCCGGTACTGTCGGACATCGGCCATGCCTTTGGGCTGCTGGGGGTGAACCTGTCGGAGCTGGAGGACTATGTGAACCACTTGGAGCCTGTGGCCTTCCCCCAGACCACGCACCTGTTCCCCGTCGCCAAGAGCAGCACGCTGCAGTTCCCCTCACCTGGTGAGGAGAGACGGGACCACGTCCCCGACTACCTGCCGCCCCTCGTCTCCCTGCAGGAAGGTAAGACCAGACCACCACCTGCAAGTGTTTGTACCCCACCTTAAGATAACTGTCTCACCACCACTCAACACATTTTGCTGTTGTTTTGGTTGGAGATTAAGTAAATAGAGACAGGGCGTCCAACAGCGTCCATTGCCTTTAGAGAGCAGTGTCTGCTTATGGGTTACTATAAGGGCGGGAAAACAAACACAAACAACATTACATCACCTTACGTCATCACATCACATTACGTCACACATCACCTCAAAAGTTGAACTTTTCTGGCCCCTTGAGTCAGAGGGGGACGTAAATACACATTCCACTGGAGTAATGACACCATAATGACAATACATTAGAAAAAAAAAAAAAACATTCATATGACTGAATGCATACTGCACTCCCCAAAATCACGTGCACCGTTTTTGAAAACTGACTTTGATTTCTCATCCAGCATCAAACCACTTTCTGAGATTTCCGGAACAATCAAATACACCCACAACAAAACCAGCTTAATCAGACCAATTTCTCGCCTGTAAAAGTTCTTGTTTGTCATCAACACAACCAGGTCATTGGAAAACGTGGCCCTAATTTGAATGCCAGGCAAAGAGCAAAGTCTAAAGTCTAACTAAAGCTAATTTAATAACTATGGAAGATCTATTTGTCAATTTACTACCAAGAGTGAGATCCTCAGCACAAACACTGGTGGATATGCCACATGATGGTGTGAGTTCTTGTATGAGAACTTTGTTCATTTACTTACTTGGCACTTTGCCCAATATTTAAAGTAGGACCCTTAAATTGCATGTGCTAAGTGTTTAATTAGGACCCTTAGATTGCAAATGTTAAGTGTGTGATATGGAACACCTAAGATCATTCATCTTCTGTTCAGATCCCAAGAACTGAACAGAATGCAGTCATTTCACATAAAGGTCCAGCTACAAGCTGAATGCTACTGCGGTAGCTAAAGCTGTGCAGGGATCTTTGCACCCAGTTGCTATCATTGCATGGTTTGCAGTCGTACCTGATGGAAAAATATGGCCTATGAAAGTTATAATGTGACATGGTTAGATATATATGCCTATTCGCCTTATTCACCCGGCGGCCAGAACGAGGCTAAAGGGTACACTTGCCATTACACCAAAGTCCAGCAGATGGTGGAGGTAATGCACTCTGTTTGCAAGGTGTAATCACAAGACCATTTTGAGATAAAAAAATAAGACTTTCAAACAAATTTTCTAAATTCCATTCCAATTCCAATTCTCAGAAAAGAGTTTAAAAAAAATAAAATCACATTGCATTCACCATGCCTTGTGCAATAGCTCTGGCAGAATAGTGGATGCCTAAGCACAAGTCTCCAAACTTACCTCTGACCTTTCTCTGTCATTAAAGGTGCTATGTGGAGTTTTTTTAATCATGTTTGTTTTACTGTATATTTAAAAAAATGACCTAGAAATGGCAACAGACCATTCAGAAACAACGGTTTTGACCTGATTAAAAAAACAAAAAACAACTATGCTCTGTGTTGTCCAGATATCCACTGAAGTTAGCATGCAAACCAGCTAGCGCTGGACTGGCTTACCTGTAATACCATATTGCACCACTGCTGTATTAAATACAAAAATCAAATGCCGAAAATAACTTTAGTGTAAATATAAAATTGCACAAATAAATTATGAAATTTATAAATAAATAAATACATACAGTTTGATCATGAAAAATTATAATACATTGCAGCATGTATTTATTAATGCATTTATTTGTGTATTTCGACATATCTATATTTATTTACTTACTTACTTCTAAATGTAACAGAGTGTGTGTGTGTGTGTGTGTGTGTGTGTGTGTGTGTGTGTGTGTGTGTGTGTGTGTGTGTGTGTGTGTGTGTGTGTGTGTGTGTGTGTGTGTGTGTGTGTGTGTGTGTGTGTGGAGGGGGGTGTGTGTTTGTGAGTGCGTGCATGCTTGTGAGTGCGTGCATGCGCATGTGTACGTTGTTGTCTTATATGCTAAATTAGTACCTCTAATGTCTTGTAGCTTTTTGTGTGACTTGGAGAATAAAGGAGAAAGTTAGAACTAAAGCAAAAGAGAGGATGAGAGAGAGAGAGAGAGAGAGAGAGAGAGAGAGAGAGAGAGAGAGAGAGAGAGAGAGAGAGAGAGAGAGAGAGAGAGAGAGAGAGAGAGAGAGAGAGAGAGAGAGAGAGAGAGAGAGAGAGAGAGAGAGAGAGAGAGAGAGAGAACTGTTTCCGCTGGAGTCTTGAATCCCTGCCAGGAAAACTTCCGATGGGAAATGTCTGCTCAGTACCCATGCTGGCACCAATACACACACACTCTCGCTCTTTCTCTTTCTTTCTCTCTCTTTCTCCCTCTTTACTCCATGTATGTACTCCACTTTCCCTCTGTATCACTCCTACTTTCTTTTCTTCATTCCCTTTCTCCATTCCTCATTCTTTCCTTGCTCCCTCTTTCTCCCACATGCCCCCTCTCTCTCTCCTTCTTTCTCCATCTCTCAGACTGGCTCTTTCTCTTTCTCTCCTCCTTGTCTTTATCCCCTCTCTCTCTGGTTCTCTTCATCCCATTACTTTCTCTCCCTCCCTCCCTCCCTCTCTCCTTCCTTCTCTTTCCTTCCTCTCTTCCTCCTCTCTCTCTGGTTTTCTCTCATGTCAGTGGGTCGTGGGGACTCCGACGGATGGAGACTTTCACAGCAGGACCAAACACAGACTGTGTGTGTGTGTGTGTGTGTGTGAGGGAAAGAGAGAGATTGATAAGAGGAAGGCAGAGCGATTTTGTGGGTGTGTGTGTGGGTGATACATGAAGAGGGTGATTTAAGGACAGGCAGGACAGTGGCCAGCCGAGGCGAGGGGTCCTCCAGATAGGGTGATGGAGTCACACGCGTGAGGTACGATGGCAGACAGTCCAAGTGTGTGTGTGGGTCTGAGACAAAGGTGTGTTTCTGAGGTGTTGTGTGTGAGAGAGAGTCTAGGGGTGCTGAAGTTTGTGTGTGTGTGTATTTGTATTTGTGAGTACCGGATGTTTTTGTGTGTGTGTGTGTGTGTGTGTGTGTGTGTGTGTGTGTGTGTGTTTGGCCTGTGTGTGTCTGGGGCTGCAGACTGGCAGGCAGGGCAGGCAGGCTAACTGGGCCTGGAGCCAGAGCCCAGCTGGATGCCACTCCGCACCCACCCTTACTCCCTCTCTCTTTCACTCACTTGGTCACTCTATCCCTCTCTTCCCCCCCTCTCTCTCTGTCATTCGGTTTCTGTCTGTCTCACTCAAACTCGCTCTCACACACAGTCATATTCTTTCCTCTCTTTCCTTCCCTCTCTCTCTCTCTCTATCCTGACTCTCTCTCCCTCCATCCCTCCTTCTCTGTCACTCACTCATTTCCTCTCTCTCCCTCCCCTTCTCTTCCTCCTTCTCAACCAAGTCTTTCTCTCACACACTCCTTTTCTCTGTCTCTGTCCTTGCCTACCTATTTCTGTCTCTCCTTGTTTTTTTTTTCTCCTTTTCTTGTGGTCTGTCTTTTCTCTCTCTTTCTCAGTCTCTCTGTCCTATCCTTCTCTACCCCTCTTTCCTCTACTCCCTTCCTACCTCTCTCTACCCTTTCCTCAGTTGCTCGTCCCCCCCTGTCTGGACAGATGAGGTATCCAGTTACTGACACTTAGCACCCCCACCCCCCACCCCACACCAGACACACACACACACACACACACACACACACATACACACACTCCCACACACCCTCGTCTCTCACCATCTGCGTGTTTGTGTTTAGTGTTTCCACGTTTTGGTCAAATAAATGGAGGTCTGAAGAGTTTGGGCTTGCACACACTGCTGCAGTTCTCCCCATCACCACCGGTGGGTGCTGTTTGATCAGAAATGAGAGAAGAGAGGCTTTGGCCGTCGGGAGAGCTCACTTGCTTTTTGGACCGGTGGCTTCCATGGCCTGCTATGGAGAAAGGAAGTGTGTGTGTGTGTGTGTGTGTGTGTGTGTGTGTGTGTGTGTGTGTGTGTGTGTGTGTGTGTGTGTGTGTGTGTGTGTGTGTGTGTGTGTCCTTGTGTTGGGGATTGACATATTATGTCCACTGAGCTTCTGGTCTGTGGTCAGTCTGCATATGTTTCTGATTACACTGCGGGCTTTGGAGACAGGATGAGAGCACTGGTTCCAGAACTGCTGTCTGTGGTGCTCTGCTTCTAGAACTCCTGTCTGTGATTCTCTGCTTCTAGAACTGCTGTCTGTGATGCTCTGCTTCTAGAACTGCTGTCTGTGGTGCTCTGCTTCTAGAACTGCTGTCAGTGGTTTTCTGCTACTAGAACATGGTGTTCTGCTTCTAGAACTGCTGTCTGTGATGCTCTGCTTCTAGAACTGCTGTCTGTGGTGCTCTGCTTCTAGAACTGTTGTCTGTGGTTTTCTGCTACTAGAACATGGTGCTCTGCTTCTAGAACTGCTGTCTGTGGTGCTCTGCTTCTAGAACTGCTGTCTGTGGTGCTCTGCTTCTAGAACTGCTGCCTGTGATGCTCTGCTTCTAGAACTGTGGTGCTCTAACTTCTGTTTATGATTATCTGGATCATGACAGAGCTAGTATCAAAGATCAGTGCACTGGTTCCAGAACTGCTGTCTATGATGTTTGTTGTATGTTTATGTTTCTAGTTCTTAGCGGACACTTTAGTCAAAAGCCATTTACAATGACATTGATAAACATTTCATTAACATTAAAATGATAATTTTATAGTAAAGTCATATAGCCTAAATTATCAAGATTAGTAATATACTAAATAACGATTTAACAGAAAAATAATAGCCATAGACATTGTGACACTGTAGGAATTAATTAGCTAGATAAGACAGAACACTGTTTGAAGATCAGGCTGCCAGTAGATTGTAGTGCATCAGGTAAATCATTCCACCAAAGAGGGTTCACAGAAGAGTCTCGGCTGTGTCCTCTTAGTGTTGATGGAAGCAGATGCAGCAGACACTCATCAGAGGACCACAGTGGGTGAGGGGGGACGTAGAGCAGGACCATGGAATTAAGATAGCAAGGATCTTATAGATGCTTTAGGCTAGAGTGATGGCATTAAGATAGCAAGGATCCTATAGATGCTATAGGCTAGAGCAGAGGTTCCCAAACTGTGAGGCGCGCCTCCCCTGGGGGGCGCCAAATGATTTGAGGAGGCGCGGAAGGTTGATTAAAAAAAGAAGGGAAAACGTTTATTTCATGTTAGAACTATCTATGTTTTTTTTTTTTTTCAATGATTATGTAATTGTCAACATTATAAAATCAAAATAAATCATAGAAGAGATGTATACTAAATCTTTGGGATAGTGGAAAGTATTATTGATCCCCATCCTGAGTAAGAATGTATTGTGCCAAACTTCATAACGTAATTTAGCAACAGTGCCGCCAGCCGAGCTAGCTGCAAGTTACCAGTGAACAGTAAATTGCAGCTCCAAGCGGATTAGTAGGCCTACACGCAGCCTTACAACACTGTTTACAGCTCTTCGAGTCACGGTAAAATTTTTTTTTTGGTAGGCTACATAGCTAATTTAGATAAACTTATGGTGTGGTTGGTTGCGTTTCTTTAGGAATCCGCCGCCTTGGTTTGTATAGAAATTAATATTAAGTGACAGATACACGTAAGAGGTTGGACATACGTGACGGTAATATGTGACGTTCCGATAGCTAACTTAAAATAGACAGATTTGTCAGACATTTTATCGCTGCACGGCCCGAGCCTGATATGGGCAACAAAGCCAAACGTCGAAAATATGATGAAAACTCATTGCATTGCATAGCATAGTAAAGCACCTATTTAAGGAGGTGTCACTGTTTTCGGAGGGGAGGCCCACATTGATGGAGTTTGGGAACCCATGGGCTAGAGTGATGGCATTAAGATAGCAAGGATCCTATAGATCCTGTAGGTTAGAGTGATTGCATTAA
>NC_055978.1:10196380-10198880 GCF_018492685.1 Alosa sapidissima | reverse complement strand
ATTTGGGCGTTGAGAGTTTGCCGGGGCGATCAGAGGGGGAGGTATGTAAAACAGTCCCCCAGGAGAGGGGCCCTTAGACGGGTTAAACTCACACTCACTGCCCCCCACCACCCTGGAGCCCAGGTTGGAACGCCGCCCAACAAAGATCTGTGTGTGTGTGTGTGTGTGTGTGTGTGTGTGTGTGTGTGTGTGTGTGAGTGTGTGAGTGTGTGAGTGTGTGTGCGTTCTACCTGGTGATCAGCTTGGTAGCCAGCCATCTGCTAAATCCATGCACACGGATAAGTATTGTAGACCTGTGTGTGTGTGTGGTGGGGGATGCTTTGCTTTTGAGTTTAGCAACCTGTTTGTTAGACATTTTCATGTTTTTGTGTATAAAGTAAATCATGTTCATATGTATATCTGCAAGTGTACAAATAACGTGCACGTGTGTGTGTGTGTGTGTGTGTGTGTGCGTGTGCGTGCGTGCGTGTGCGTGCGTGCGTGTGTGTGTGTGCGCTTGCGTGCGTGCGTGCGCGTGTATTGTAAGGGTGGCCTAAATGGTCTTGTTAATGATCCCCACTTCCTCCTATTCAGCAGTCTCAGGGAATTATCAGCCCATTTAGTCCAGAGGAAAACGAAGGAGGAGAGGGGGAAAAGAGGGGAGGAGAGAGGAAAGGGGGATATAGGAAGAGAGAGAGAGAGAGACGTATATATTAGTGGTGGATGGAGGAAGGGAACCAAGATCGTAGAAGAGTGAAGAGACTGACTACCTCATTTTTTTGTTTCCTTCATCGGCATTAAAAAAGGAAACGCGTTAAAAAAAAAAAGAAATGAGGGAAAAGGCATCCGGAAAACCCACATAGGAAACACACACACACACACACACACACACACACACACACACACACACACACACACACACACACACACACACACACACACAAGAAAGGGATAGAGAGGATGGATGGAGGAGAGGGAAAGGAACGGAGGAGGAAGGGAACAGAGTGGAGGGAGTGTAAAATAGAGGCGAGTTGAGAAGCAGCAAGCCCACAATCTACACACACTGACACACACACACATATATACACACACACACATATACACACACACATTTCCCATCATTGTAACAATCTACACACACAGCATTGTAACAAGAGTGTATCAGCACTGGGGAGAAGAGGAGAGACGGACACAGCATGATGTGGCCCTGATACGGCCCTGATGTGGCCCTGATGTGGCCCTGATGCGGCCCTGATGCGGCTTTGATACGGCCCTGATGTGGCCCTGATGCGGCCCTGATACAGCCCTGATGTGGCCCTGATGTGGCTGTTATTAGGTCAGTCAGTGTGTTTGTGTGTGTGTGTGTTTCCTGCTGTAACCCACTTTTCATATGTTTCTCCCTCTCTCTCTTTCTTGTTGACAAAGTTAGACAGAGGTTTCATAAAGGAGTGTTAAACCGCTTCCTCTCTTTGTGTGTGTGTGTGTAAGGCTCTGCATGCATTTAAACTCATACATACCTTACACACCTTCATACCTTCCCATTTTACTCCTCATTCATAATGTTTATTTATGTGCCGTTAATTCTTTTTGCTCTTAGCTGAGGTTGTGGTGACATTAGCAGTGTGGGCTCTACCTGTGTGTGTGTGTGTGTCTGTGCGTGCGTGCATGTGTGTATATGTGATATTTATAATAATCTCTAGTGCATACACACATGGGCTCACTCTCAAAACCACACACACACACAGCCTTTTTTGCGGAGCTAAATCTTGTTTTTTTCTTGGTCCTCTCAGCTTTAGGGATTAAAAACAGAATCTCTTTCTCAAGCTGAGAGTAGAAAGCCACAGTGCTTTGAAACACACACACACACACATGCACATACGATACACACATGAATACATGCCCAAACTCTCCCTCTTACACACACACACACACACACACACACACAATCACAAAATACAAAATACAGCTTCTCCTCCACACATATCCAGCAATCTGACACACAGTGGGCTACACACACACACACACACACACACACACACACACACACACACACCCCCCGTTTATAACACCACACAGCATAACCTCAGACATTCAGATGCATTTCAAATGTGTCAATTTGTATCCGCAAATCATTCCTTTTATTTGACACAATGGCGATTGCACTGATGGTTCAGATATGTTGCTGCTGCATATTATGCGCTGGTAACTATTTTCATTTCTTTTATTTCAGACGATGGCAATCATTCAGATGTCGTCTCATTTGGAGCATTAGTCATTAGTGTTGTCTTACAAATATATTCAATCTCTCGTTATTGCATATTTTGGTGGGTCATTGTGCTTGTGATATGCAGTGTGTGTGTGTGTGTGTGTGTGAGAAGATTGTGTGTTCCCTTAGCCGTGATTTGTAATTGAATAGCGGGTGGTTTACTGGATAAATGTAGAGATTGCCTTTGCTTTCACACTAATTCATTTAGCAGATGCGAGTCGTAGCTAAAGCTTAAGGACTTACAATACGGTTTGA
>NC_055978.1:10181380-10183880 GCF_018492685.1 Alosa sapidissima | reverse complement strand
GACTCCCATGTTTCTTTATGTCTTTCTGACAACCGTCTAGACTACTCTTCCTTTTAGGCACTTTAAACACGTGTTTCAACTTCCATCTCACCACTCACATTAGACTGTCCCGTGTGGCCTGAAGCAAGCCCAGCAAGGGAAGGTGTAGTGGGCCCACTCGCAACCGCGGGTGACCCCCCAAGCTCACTGTCAGGCACAGCAACATTTCCCGGTGGATCCGCCGCGTCAGACACAGCCGACTCCATCATTACACCCACACTGGTGTCAGCTGAAGCGGACTCGACCGCAAACGCTCCCCACCTGTTCAGGCTCAGTTACCAGGGGCTCCGCGGCAGATACCACCGCCACAGACCTGGTCTGTTCAAGCCCGGCTGAGGCAGACTCCTCCACCTCAGGTCCAGCCCGGTTCCCTCAGACTCATCTATGGCAGATGCCACCTCCACGGAAGCACCCGCCTCTCGACACCGCTTGTAGCAGGCACCTGCTCACCAACACCCTCCTCGTTATGCTCAGCCTTATGGGGACATACACCAATGCGATGACCTATCCTACCGCAACCGAAACACCTCATGACTGTATCCAACGTTACATAACTGCATAGACACAGCCATCAATTTTAAGTTTATCACGTTTGTCTAGAACCATGTACACCTGTCTTCTGAAAGAGACCACGTGTTTAAGCAGTGGTGATTTACACCCAAGGGATATTTGCCTGATCGGGGAAACCAATTTTCCGTAGCGTGAAAGCTCACGACTCAGGAGTTCATTTTTTAGAAAAGGTGGCACATTAGAAATTAGTATTTTCTTCGATGGCAAACTAAGGGGGTGCACAGGGACGAGCTCGCCACGAAGCACAACGCCATGACGAACAATTTGGTTTGCTTTTTCCACAGTACTCAAAAAGAGAACAATGCCATTATTGATTCGAGAGGCCGACTTAATATCGTCGTACCCCACTATCTCCCCAATAGCCAAACTGCAAACTTCAACATTGGCGTCAGAAACGACCTTGACTCCATGACGCCATGTTAAGTTCTCAACGGCGTTCTCAAAGAGAGAGAGAGAGATGGGAGAAACATAGGAAGAGTGGGTTACAGCAGGAAGTACACACACACACACACACACACACACATCCTTAAAGAGTGGGTTACAGTCAGGAAGTACTGAAGGGGTAAAAAAAACTACACACACATATATCCTTAAATAGTGGCTTACAGTCAGGAAGTACTGAAGGAGAAAAGAGCGACACACACACACACACACACACCAGTATGTATGCGTACGCACCAGCATCAGATGAATGGAGTGGCGGGGTGAGGCGGGCGATTGCATATTGCGGCGGGCCCATTAGCGTTCTGAGGAGGAAGGGGGTATTTATAGAGGCTAATGACACTGAGTGGGCGCTTACCCACAGGCTGGGAGTCTAAACACACACACACACACACACACACACACACACACACACACACACACACACACATCCGTGTAGACACATACATGCACACACCCTTATACACATATACACTCCTTTGGGTTTGACTCGAAGTTTGTCTGTATGACACTTGAAACACAGCGCACACACACACACACACACACACACACACACACACTCCCACATGGGAAATGTCTCGACCTGACCCAGGAGGAGGCTGCCTTTCAGTCAAAGAAAAATAAAATATCATTCAGACAGGGAAAAAAGAGCAGCGAAAATTAAAAGGAAAATATTTGGAAACGACAGACTTTTTCTCCTCCCCTCATTTGGTTATTTGTACAGTGTGTGTGTGTGTGTGTGTGCGTGTGCGTGTGTGTGTGTATTCCCCCCTCGTCCTGTCTTTATTTATCCTCTGTGAAGCGGGCCCAGCTCTCGAGGAGCTTTCAGTAGATTTGCCGGAGCAGGAAGGTGGAGACCAGCCCTCTCGTTCGTTCATTCTTTCTTTCTTTCTTTCTTTCCTTCTTTCTATATATATTTCTTTCTTTCTTTCTTTCTTTCTTTCTTTCTTTCTTTCTATATTTCTTTGTCTCTTTCTTTCTTTTCTTTCATCTTTGCTCTTTCGTTCTGCCTTTCTTTATATAATTCATTCTTTCTTTCTATCATTTCTTTCTTTCTTTTATTCTAACTACATACCTCTGTAGGTTGTTGGGTCTGTGTCTTTCTCATTGTGTCCTTCCCCCTCTCTCTCTTTTCCTCCTTCCCCCTCTCTCTCTGTCTCCCAACCTCTCTCTCTCCTCTCTCTCTCTCTCTCTCTCTCTCTCTCTCTCTCTCTCTCTCTCTCTCTCTCTCCCCCTCTCTCTCTGTGATGTGAACTGCAGTGAACTGGAACAGGCAGTTAGGCCTGCCATCATTAAAGCCGTACTGAGATGCTGGCGACTTGCTGACAGATGCAGAAATCATTTCTCATTTCTGGGTGCGTAAGCAACTCCCAAAACTCCTCATCCTCATCACCTCGGCCTATATTTGTGTTTGTTTTTTATTACTGCCATTATTTACTGCACTTCTTTA
>NC_055978.1:10171380-10173880 GCF_018492685.1 Alosa sapidissima | reverse complement strand
ATCCACACATATTAAAAAATCCAAACATTAATGTCCCTAAGTAGAGTTATGAGTAAAAAAGTGAAATGTCACAGGGAAAAAGTATTGAACACACTAAGAAAAAACAGTACACAAAGGCAAGGAATGGCAAGGAACGAGCTGGAATCTATACATAGTTAGAGAGTAATTATCCCTCCTATCTGTGCAAATTAATGTAAGCTGGGTTAGTACATATTGATGAGCTATAAAAAGGTTTTTCGTTACCAAGTTGTCACACAAGAAACATGTCATGATGGGTAAAAGCAAAGAGCTCTTCCAAGACCTTTGCAACATTATTGTTGCAAAACATATCATATGGAACTGGTTACAGATGCATTTCATAACTTCAGAATCATCCAGTAAGCAGTATTGGAGCCATTATCTGCAAGTGGAAGGAACATCACTGCATCATCAATCGGCCATGCACAGGATCTCCTCACAAGATTTCTGACCAGGAAGTCAGAAGGATAGTCAGAAGTGTAGCCTAAGAGCCAAGGACCACTCCAGAAAGACTTGGAGGCAGCAGGTTTAATTGTTACAGAAAAAATCATAGGTAATGCACTCCACCTCCATGGCCTCTATGCACGCTCACCCCACATGACTCTATTACTGAAGATAAACATGTCGAAGCTCATTGAAAGTTTGCTACACAACATTTGGACAAGCCTATGAAATACTAAGAGAATGTATTCTGGTCTGGTGAGAGCAAAATGTAACTCTTTGGATGTCATACTACACACCATATTTGGAGGAGAAATGGCACTGTGCATCACCCTAAAAATACCATACCAACAGTGAAGTTTGGAGGTGGTGCCATCACGGTGTGGGGCTGTTTTTCATCTCATGGTACTGGCAGACTTCATACAGTTGAAGAAATGATGAATGGAGCCATTTTTTCTGGGAGAATCTTGCCATCCACCAGTACAATGAGGATGAGACATGGCTAGACCTTTCAGCAGGACAATGATCCAAAGCATTCAGCAAAGGAAACTCAATTGGTTTCAGAGAAAGGAAATTCAGGCCCTGACTTAAATCCAATTGAACAGTTTTGGAAGTTACCTAAAGATCAGGATTTACAAGAGGGACCCCTGGAATCTTCAATATTAAAAGACTATCTGTTTAAAAGAATGGGCCAAAATCACACCTGAATACTGCGACTGATTAGTTTCGTCATAGAGGAAATGCCTTGAAGCTCTCATTACAAATAAAGGGTTTTCCACAAAGTATTTAAGAAATTTCAGTAGGTGTGTTCAATACTTTTTTCCTGTGGCATTCCACTTTTTTACTCATAACTCTACTTATGAACATTAATGTTTGGATTTTTTTATATGTGTGGATTACCTAAGTTAATACTAATGTCTGGTGAAAATTTCATGCAAATAGCCTCACTGGAAGTATACTTACTGAAAAAAATGTTGACGTGTTCAATATTTATTTTCCCCGCTGTATATTATAGAACCAAACTACATGTGCCTGTCTACCTTCCTGCCTATAAATACCTCACTCACTCCCCTCCACTGATTGACAGGGCCTAAACTGGACACACACACACACACACACACACACACACACACACACACACACACACACTACCCTGACACTGACGTTAGAGAGTAGATGGACGTCCACGTCCAGGGGTTGTCTGAGACTGTGTGTGTGTGTGTGTTTGTCTGAGACTGTGTGTGTTTGTCTGAGACTGTGTGTGTTTGTCTGTGTGTTTGTGTGTTAATGTAAATATTTATGTAATTAATTCCTTGGTAAAATGTTCCTCTTCCTTAAGATTCTTTTTTTTTATGAATGAGATTAATATGTCACACATGCACGATTGAGGTGTGTGTGTGTGTGTGTGTGTGTGTGTGTGTGTGTGTGTGTGTGTGTGTGTGTGTGTGTGTGTGTGTGTGTGTGTGTGTGTGTGTGTGTGTGTGTGTGTGTGTGTGTGTGTGAGAGTGTGTGAGAATGAGCAAAGTTATATCACAGGTCTTCCTTGATTGAAATTTTTTTTTTTCCTTCTTCTTTTCACACACACACACACACACACACACACACACACACACACGTACACACACACACACAGATACACACACCTCTTCAGGACCTTCATCATCCTTAATGATCTCAGGTGTAAGACATCATTACAGTGCGTTTGCAATTGATGGAGAGTATTATAGTGGCAAATTGATTTTTCTTGCTTGACGTCCCCAACGCTGAGACTAACTTACAGAGCCCAAAGAGAGACAGACCGATGAAGAAAAGAAAGAAATTACATATTCAACAACTTTTTTTTTTCTCCTCCCTGCCGTGCACACACACACACACACACACACACACACCCACACACCTTGAATGAGAAAAAAAATATCAAATAAATAGTAAAATAAAGAAATGGTGTTCCGAACGACAGCGATGGCAAAAATAATCCCTAAATTGCACCACTCCCTTCCGCCCGTGTTTTTTCTGCGGGAATGTGTCTGATTAGCATGGA
>NC_055978.1:10161380-10166380 GCF_018492685.1 Alosa sapidissima | reverse complement strand
AGCCTTATTTGGCAAATGAAAGCATGGAAGAGAGGGAGGGAGGGACAGAGAGAGAGATGGATGGAGGGTGGAGAAAGAGATGGAGAGAGCGAATGGGGGAGAGAGGGGGAAAAAAGGAAACAAAAGTCATAAAATGCAAATATTGTCCAAGCTCTGCGCGTCTTTCCCTTTTTTTTCTACAACAAATTAAATGTCAGGACATGAAATATGGCGAGTTTTCATTGGCCCACGAACCGTTTGACAAATCCATATTCTCCCTTAAATAAAAAAAATAATAAATAAATAAAGAATAAGAAATAAAAAAAAAAACTCTCTCTTATTACAGAGGTGGCAGCGGTAATCACGGCGGGAACAAAGCAGTGTGATTAACGATAGCAATTCATCGCCACGGAGCCGACCGTGGGCAGGCTGACTGACCGTACGAGCCAACGATACGCAGAGGGGTGTGTGTGTGTGTGTGAGGGAGGAGAGACATCATGGTTATCATAATTCATATCATAAATAACATGGAACTGGCCAATCACAGCCCGGGCCCTGCCGATGTCATCCCAAATAACCTTTGATAACAATTACCATAGCGACGGGGCGGCGGGAAAAAGCCCAAAGTCACAATGTTATCTCTGCGCCTATTCTGCGCTTATGGAATACAGCGTTATTACCATATAGATTAGACTATTTATAATGGTGCCGTGTCACCCACAGACCTGCCACTGTCCTCCATTGTGGGGCACAGGGGTTTAGAAGGGTCCTGCCGTGTGTGTGTGTGTGTGTGTGTGTGTGTGTGTGTGAAGGGGGTTGGGGGGTTACAGGACAGGCCCTTGATGTTGCCTGGTGGTATCTGAACAGCACACGCGGCTAAAAGAGAACACACAATGCGTGTGTGTGTGTGTGAGAGAGAGAGATTGTAAGAGGAGGCTCTTGCTGTAGCTTGTGACTATGGTGAGAATATGATGGAGCATGTGTAGAGGTCATGTACGTGTGTGTGTGCGTGCCTGTGTGCGTGTGTTTTTTTTTAGAAGTGTGTCTTTTGTTGTCTTGTGCGTCCTGTGGTGAGTGTGTGTGTAGTCTATATGTGTGTGTGTAGTCTATGTGTGTGTGCGTGTGTGTGCGAGTGGAACGTGTGTCTTGTGTTGTCTTGTGCGTCTTGTGAGTGTGTGTGTGTGTGTGTATGTGATATTGGGGGGAAAGTTGGTGATAGGACTGCAGATTAAGTAGTGCATCGCTGCAGAGGCTGGGGGAGCCGAGGCCCTCGTATCTGGATCTTGTCGGAGGTGGTGTTCTCCTGGCGCTATCGCCACGATGAGTCTGATCTCAGAATATGATATCCGCCCACTGCTCTCTCACTCTCTCACACACACACACACCTACCTATTCGCAAGAGTCTACGGTTTAATATCCTCTTTTGCTGCATCCTCTCTCGGTCCCTAAGTCCTTTCTCCTCCCTCGGTGCTGTTTTGCATAAAGATATATGTATGTTAAACACGGGAGGCTCCTAAATCTCCTCTGTTTAAAATGAGATCTGACTTTGTGCTTTGTCAAAGTCACTCACTGGCTCCAGATAGATGGGGATGGAGAGTGTGTGTGTGTGTGTGAGTAAGATGGTGCAACGCCAGTGAAAGCGCTCCGCTGTGCTGCGCTGCGTTCGCTCGGGTCCCTGCGGGGCCTGTTTGAGGTGTGCGGCGCTGGCTTTCGCGTCTGTCATAGTTAATTACGTCTAATCGGCGGCGCATCTGTGTTTGCGAGCCAGATACGTTTGTGTCGCGGGGGAACGCTAGTTATCGCGATGGGGAGAGAAAGAGGGCGGTTGGATTTCACAGGAGTCGGGCTAATTGGAAATTCAAATTCCGATTTTTGAAAAATTTGTTCTGCTGCTTTGTGTTGGCTTTTTCCCCCAGTTTATTTTGCTTCTCTGTTTTTGTTGGGTGGGGGAGTGTGGGGCAGAATCCCTTCCACTGCTGTGTGTGTGTGTGTGTGTGTTTGTGTAGGAGGTTTTGTGGAAAGACAGCCTCAATTGAGTAAATGACATATTTGGAAACCATAAAAACAGCAAGGTAGTCGACACATTAACAGGAACCTTTTCAGAATGGGCTTTGTCTGTTCTGTTCCTGTTACCGCAGTTCTGACGGTATTCTATGGTTTCTTTTGGAGCTGCTGTTTCCTGTCATCGCAAAGAGACTTCTGTCTCAATGTGACTACCGTGGTTAAACAAAGGATAACAATAAATAAATAAATAAATAAATAAATAAATAATACGTTTTTGAAACTTCAGTTTAAACCAAATGTGAGGAAACCATAATATCAAAACGAATCGACACAAAAATAATTTTGGAAGTGTTCTGATTGTTTGTTGTTTGTTTCTTGTTTTTGTTTAGATGAGGAAGAGGAGCCAGTGCCGGTTGCCATGGGTACCTCTGCGGAAGCCATGCAGGTGTCTGTGGAAGAGGACGACGGCGGCGAAGAAGACTACGACGAAGAGGCGGAGAATGCCGAAAACCGCCCCGCCAAGCGTGAGGCGGACGAGGCCTTCCCCCTGGGCGTCATGCCGACGGCCAAGCGTCCGCGCCTCGGCCTGAGCATCAACCCCGACTCCAGCCCCGAGTGGACGTCGGAGCCGCGTGAGCCGCTCACCTTGATCAACCCGCAGCTGCCGATGTCGCCGTCCTCTCCACCACTCTCGCCCGCCCCGACCCCCGCCGCGCGGCCGCCCGTTACGCCGGGACGCAAGCCGCCGCGGGCACTCTCGTCGCCGGGCAGGAAGAGCAAGTCGCCGCGGCGTGGGGGCGGAGGCGGCGGGGCGAACGCGAGCCCTGGACGCAGCACGCCCAAGCTGACGCAGAAGGAGAAGAAGAAGAAGAACTCCCCGCGGAGCCCCAGAGGAGGGGCGGCGGCCGCCGCTCACGCGGCCCAGATGGGCTCACCGCCGCTGGGGCCGAGCCAGCGCGACGGCAGGGGGGGTCCTGGAGGTCGGCCCGGCGGGTTGGCGCTCTCGGACCTCCACCTGCAGCGGTCGTCCATGCCGGACACGGGGGACGCGGACATCGAGGATTCCATCTCGGCGGTGATCGCGCGGGCGTGCGCTGGCGGCGGAGGGGGTTCCGGTAGCCACCACCGCCCCCACGACCCCTACGACCTCCCGTCGGACTCGGACAGCGACTCGGACCCGGGGCTGTCCCTCTCGCACACCTTGCTGGGCAAGCACGGTGCCATCGGCGGCAAGAACCTCCACACGCCGACCGGGTCCAAACACGCCGGTCGCGCCGCCCTCACGTCCACCCCGCTGCTGCCCCCCGGCGCCAGCAGCCTTGACCGCTCCATCGACGAGGTCGTGCGCCAGGCTGGCAAGCGCGGCACCGGCGCCGGCGGCATCTCCATGGCGACGCCCTCCGACCCCTCTGACCTGTCCTCGCCGCCACTCTCGCCCCCAACCCCGCAGCCCCTGCTGACCTCCCTGACCGGCGCATTGCCGTGGCAACGGCCGCTGGCCCTGGACGAGTTCCCGGGCGGCGTGGGCGCCGCGTCGGCCATGCCCGAGGGCAAGAAGAAGAAGCCCAAGAAAGAGGCCAAGCTGAAGGTCAAGAAGCTGGGCAAGGACAAAGGCAAGGTCAAAGACAAGGACAAAGGTCACGACAAGATCAAGAGCAAGGACAAGAAGAAGGACAAGAAGAGCAAGGACAAGGAGGGCAAGCTGACCTGGAAGGACGACGCGGACGCCCGCGACGACTCCTTCAGCATCGCCGCGGCGACGGCGGCCGCTGCGGCCGCGGCGGCCGCCCTCTCGGTGGCCGAGGAGCGGCGCGAGAAGGACAAGCACAAGGACAAGAAGAAGGAGAAGGACAAGGCCCGCAAGGACAAGGCCAAGAAGGAGAAGGCCAAGGAGCGCGCCAAGGAGGCCAAGAAGAAGAAGAAGATGTCTGCCGAGGAGCGCGAGCACGAGGCCTCGATGGCGCTGTTCGGACCGGCCGCCTGCCTCCTCATCCCCTCCATCCCCCACCTGGCCGCGATGCCCGCCGCCGCCACCGCGGCGACCGCCTCCGTCGCCATGGAGAAAGGACCCGGCGGGGCCGACAAGGGCCTCAAGAGCAAGGAGAAGGAGAAGAAGAAAGACAAGAAGGAGAAGAAGAAGAAGAAGGAGAAGGAGAGAGAGAAGGAGAGGGAGAAGGAGAGAGAGAAGGAGCGGGGGAAAGAGAAGGAGCTGGAGAAGGAGGAGAAGAAGAAAGGGAAAGAGAAGGAGAAGGGTGGAAAGGCCAAGGAGAAGGCCAAGGAGACGGGCAAACTAGAGAAGGTACAGGGGGGGGTGTGTGTGGTGTGTGTGTGTGTTAGGGGGGTGAGTGTGTGTGTGTGTATGCTGTTTGTTATTGGTTTGTGTAATCTGTGGTGGGGGAGGGGGGGGTTGTTGGTTGGTGTAATCTGTGCTTGTGGGTGGGTGTCTGTGGGTGTGTTGTTGGTCTTTGTTTTAAATGTGTGTGTGTGTGTGTGTGTGTGTGTGTCTGTGTTATGTGATTGCTCGTGTGTGTAAATCTTCCTCATCTTCTGTGAAAGTAATTCATGATTTTTATGTTGCAGAGCTATCAGCATGTTTTAAGAGTTAACCTAACACATATCACACACACACACACACACGCACAAAACAAAGAAAATACACATTCAAAAGAGTGTGTGTTTGTGTGTGTGTTTCTGAAGCTTCTTATCTAAAGAAGGACGCACTCTACATTGAGCCACATGTCAGTCATTGACACACGCAAACACACAGAATGTGTTGTAAACAATTAGTCTCGGGGTGTGTGTGTGTGTGTGTGTGTGTGTGTGTGTGTGTGTGTGCACGCATGTGCTTGTGTGTGTGTGTGTGTGTGTGTCTAAGTGTTTGTTTAGTGTGAAATCTGCCTTTATCGGTGCTGCTGGCTCCTCTCCTCTCCTTCCAAAGTCAGTCCACTCCAATCCCACTGATGAGCAGCAACATGGCTCCCACATCACTTCACCGACACATACACCAGTATTCCTCC
>NC_055978.1:10153287-10160824 GCF_018492685.1 Alosa sapidissima | reverse complement strand
CTGTCTTGATCCTTCTCTACCTCTCTGGCCCTCTCTCTCTCCCCCACTCTCCCTCTCCTGTTCCCAGTCTCCGATTCCCTCCCCCCCCCTTCTCTCTCCCTCTCTCTCCCTCTCCCTCTCTCTCTCTCCCTCTCTCTCTCTCCCTCTCTCTCCCTCTCTCTCTCTCTCTCTCTCTCTCTCTCTCTCTCTCTCTCTCTCTCTCTCTCTCTCTCTCTCCAAAGCTAGAAGATGGGATTCAGCAAGTGATTTTCCTTTATTCTCCTCCCCTCAATCTCTTGATCACTTTAATTTTTTGCAAGGCTGCTTCACCAGACCGAGAGAGGAGAGATAGAGAGAACAGAGTGTGTGTGTGTGTGTGTGTGTGTAGGTGTGAGTGTGTGTGTAAAGGTGTGTGTGTGTGTCTGAGATGTTTGCGTCTGCATGTGTGTCTGAGAGAGGGAGAGGGAGAGAGTGTGCATGAGAGAGAAGGTGTGTGTGTGTTGAGGTTTTATCAGCGCGAGGCCTGAGGTATGTGTGCGGGTGGCGGGCGGCAGGCTAAACCCGTAGAGATTAGTGGAAAAATGCCTGGCGATGCACTAAGGGGCTTACGGCAGCGCTTGTATTAGTTCAGGTGAAAAGAGTATTGCTTTTACATAAAACTGGACAAATCCCAGCACAATGCCTTCCACCGCCGGGACACAATGGAGTCCACTATCTCTGGACTTCACCTCCGCCACGCTAGCCCCGTCCCCACCCAGGGCCAAGACGGCCAGGGGGCCACGGCCACGGAGTGCAGGCAGAGGAGCTCAATCCCGCACCATCTAAATACAGTTACGACCGCACACACACGCGCACACACACACACACAGATGCGCGCGCACACGCACACACACACACACGCGCACGCACGTACGCACGCACACGTACACGTACACACACGCGCACGCACGCACGCACGCACGCACACACACACACACGCTGCATTCCTCTAGTACAGAAGAGGTAGAGATTACAGCAGGTGGAGAGAGAGGGACTGAGACAATGAGAGAGATGGAGAGAGAGAGAGAGAGAGAGAGAGAGAGAGAGATGAGGGGCGGGGGGCAGAGAGAGAGTGAGAGAGAGAGAGAGATGGCAGGAGAGAGTGTTAGGGAAATGAAAAAGGAGGAGATTAGTGGGCAAGAGAGGAACGGAGGAAAGTGGCTGAATGAAAGAAGGGACAGGTGGAACACAAATGAGAAATGGGACGACAAGAAAGA
The DNA here is from genome assembly GCF_018492685.1 of Alosa sapidissima. Lineage (NCBI taxonomy): Eukaryota > Metazoa > Chordata > Actinopteri > Clupeiformes > Clupeidae > Alosa > Alosa sapidissima. The sequence goes on along the minus strand of NC_055978.1, from coordinate 10,159,589 downwards.
TCTAGAACTGAGAACATCTGTAACAAAAAAGAAAAAAGGCACTTCAGCTAAGATTTGGCATTTTGTCCAACACTGAAATTAGACACCTGAGATATGAATGGAAGGAGCAGAGAGAGAACCACTGCCCCCTCTGTCCACTGTTACACACACACACACACACACTCTCACACACACACACACACACACATGCACGTGCACACATACACATATCTACACACACACACACACACACACACACACACACACACACACACTCACAACCCAGGAGCAGAGAGAGAACCACTGCCCCCTCTGTCCACTGTTACAGACACACGCACACACACACACATGCACGTGCACACATACACATATCTACACACACACACATATCTACACACACACACACACACTCACACTCATAACCCAGGAGCAGAGAGAGAACTACTGCCCCCTCTGTCCACTGTTACACACTCTCTCTCACACACACACGCACACACACTTACAACTCAGGAGCAGAGAGAGAACCACTGCCCCCTCTGTTCACTGTGACACACACACAAACACAAACACACACGCACGTGCACACATACACATATCTACACACACACACACTCACAACCCAGGAGCAGAGAGAGAGGCACTGCTCCCTCTGTCCACTGTTACACACACTCACACACACACTCACACACACACACACATACACACACACACCGACAACCCAGGAGCACAGAGAGTGCAACTGCCCCCACACTCACACTCACACATACACATATACACCGCGCACACACACAGACACTCACACACCTTTTCCCCATGTGGGTGTGTGGCCCTGCATCTATCTGCCCCCCGAGGGGTACTTCTGCTGGCCTGATTGTTGCCCTGGGGCACTGCTGCCTATTACTGAGGTGCCATTCCATTCCATTCCATCTCAGAGATGGCCTGCCCTAGTTCTAAACGTTCATTTCAAAATTGCTCCAAGCTGAGTCACCTAGACACACACACGCACACACACATAAACAAACACACACATACACATGAGCGTACACACACACACACACACACACACACACACGGGTCAGAAGCAGACTAGTGGAGTGACCTGCTCTTCGTGGCTCGTTATCGCTCTACTTCCTTCTCTTGTCCTCTTTGTTCACTTCCTTTTGCGGCCCTGCTCTCACACACACACACACACACACACACACACACACACACACACTGACAACCCTTCCTTTTTGCTGCCCCGCTCACAAAAGCCAACTCCTCATATGCTCCTTTTTTGGGGGTGTTTGTATTGTCCCCTCCCTGTATTACATCTTATTACCTTCCCTGACAATCGGGCGCTGAGACGAGACGAGACGAGATGAGACGAGACTACGAGAGCAGACAGTGAAAGCCGTCGTCGCCGTCGTCCCCTTCCCTATCGCCGTCTCTCTTGGAGCGCGTGACCCTTTAAACGGGCCACTTTGGTCAAAAGGCCACCAAGTTAGCGCTTCCTTACATCCATTTGGGACACGCTTAATCAATTTGGATCCTCCCGCTCCCCTCTCTCTCGTCCGCCTCCTCCTTCTCCTTCATCACTGTGTGTGTGTGTGTGTGTGTGTGTGTGTGTGTGTGTGTGTGTGTGTGCGTGCGTGTGCGTGCGTGCGTGCGTCGGGGCTTTTGAGGGAGTGTCGGCCGGCTCATCGCGATACGCCACGGGGTTAAGTAGGATGTCACACTTTTTCCCTTTTTCTCCCTCGTCTTTTTCATTCTTCATCTTTTTTTTTTATCGTTTATTTATTTATTTTTTTGGATAACCGTCATTGTCACGGCGATCCCCGGTGCGTCCCTCAGCCACTTAAAGGCTAATTAGCATTAAGCAGATAGTGCTATCTGAATGCGTTTCCACGGTGACCCTGAACACCGTAAGACACACACACACACACACACATGCACACGCACACACACACACCCTCCACCTTGCCTGTCTGAGTCTTATCAAGAAGGTGCATGTCCTCCTACAGGAAGGGTGTGTGTGTTCATGTCAGTGTGTGAAGGAGAGCGAGAATATGTGCGCTCATACATGTTTCTGTGGAGATCTGTGTGTATAAATGCGTGCACGTGCTTGCATGTGTTTGTAAGAGTATGAGTGTGTGTGTGTGTGTGTGTGTGTGTGTGTGTGTGTGTGTGTGTGTGTGTAGGAGGATGTAGAGGGTGCAGTCGTCTTCCTCCACCCTTGTTGAGTGATTTACTGTGAGTAGGAGTAACACTGACTGTGTGTGTGTGTGTGTGTGTGTGTGTGTGTGTGTGTGTGTGTGTGTGTGTGTGTGTGATTAAACACTGATTCCTTCTCTCCTACATGGAGTTGGTCCAGGGTGGGGGTGTGTGTGATTAAACACTGATTCTTTCTCTCCTACATGGAGTTGGTCCAGGACCCCTCTTACATCTCCACCAGAGCCCCTTTCGCCTTAACTTATCACTCCGACAGACGATAAACAAGCCTAAACAAATCAAAACAAATCCCCCACCTGCACCTGCCTGCCCACCTGCCTGCCGTCGCCTCCCGCTTCCCCACCACACACACACACACACACACACACACACACACACACACACACACACACTCCAGCAGGCTTACCGCTAACTAAATACCATCAGCGCTGCGCTAACGCTACCTCCACAGATTTCGCGCCTTCACTACGTCGTTTTTCAAATGTCGTTTAGCGAAACCGTAACCGCGGTAACTGCTCCTGAGCGCACAGACTCGTGGCGTCGCTGAGTAGCATCTTTGTTGGCCCACCTTCGGAAAGAAATAATAAACCTGTGTGTGTGTCTTTATCTCTGTGTCTCTCTTTCTCTCTCTCCCTCTCCGATGCCTTCCTGAGTTCCAGGCGTGAGGTTCTATCTCTTTACGGAACTTTTGCCGCCTTCCATTGCATGTGTGCTTACCAGGTAGCGCCATCAGCTTGGCGAACGCACTGATCTGTGTGTGTGTGTGTGTGTGTGTGTGTGTGTGTGTGTTTACACCCCTGAAAGCAGCGCCACACTCGGCAATCGATATGAGCGAGTGACTAACCACTCCATCTTCATTGTGTCACTTCCTGTTGTTGATCCCCCCCCCCCTTTATCTGTTTTGTTTTATACTCATCACACACACACACACATGCATTTGTGTGTCGATGCCTTTATGCATATATGCAAATGTACTGACTAACAGGGTTACTCGCAGTTGGTTTCAGGAGGAAGCAAGCGAGAGGGGGGGGGGGGGGGTGATGCAACTTGCCAGACATTTGCAGTCTCTTTTTTTCTGCTGAGCTATACACTTTTGCTTTTTAGGGCGTGCTGGGGAAAAAAAACAGCTCAGAGAAGAGAGAGAAAAAGGGAGAAACAAGGGGAAGGGGAGAGGAGGAGAGGAATGGGGGGGGGGGGGGGGGGGGGGGCTAGTATTCAAATCCACAAAGGTTTTGTAATAAATGCATCGGCGACAATACAAACAAAAACATTAGAGGGAGAAAAGACGTGTTTCTGTGTTAAACAATTAGTGCTGCAGAATTATAGGGGATCGCGCGCTAACAAAGCCCCGCGATCGGCAGGGGTGCACCCCAGACACAAAGACAACACACACACTGTACACACACACACACACACACACACACACACACACACACACACACACACAAAGACTGCTGCACTAAGCTCCTGCACATCTACTCGTACGCGTGCACACACACACACACACACACACACACACACACACACACACACACACACACTAAGCGCGAGTGCAACAGCGCTTTTGAGTTCCAATCCTCTCCCACCATCTTTAAATCTCATCTCTGTGTTTCCCCTCCACGTTTGCCGTGCCATCTCTTCTCCCACCTTCTCCTTCCTGCTCCACTCTTTCGCTGAGCCATCTGTGCTGCTATCGCTCATTCGCTCTCCTCTCTCTCTCTCATCTCTCTATCCCCCTTTCTCTCGATCCCTCTTTATCTCTCCCGTGCTCCATCGCTCCTTTGTTCCTGACCAACATAGGCAACAGTTCAAGTGCTTTGTTTGTGTCTGTGTGTGTGTGTGTGTGTGTGTGTGTGTGTGTGTGTGTGTGTGTGTGTGTCTGTGTGTGTGTTGGGGGGGGAAGCACATTAAAATCTCTTTACTTTATATCACAGTCACACTATACACTCTATACAATCACTATATACACACTCTACACATCTCTCTCTCTCTCTCTCTCTCGCTCTCTCTCTCTCTCTCTCTCTGTCTCTCTCTCTCTCTCTCTCTCTCTCTCTCTCTCTCTCTCTCTCTGTCTCTCTCTCTGTCTCTCTCTCTGTCTCTCTCTCTCTCTCACACTCTCTCTCTCTCTCTGTCTGTGTATGGTATGCATGTTGCTTGTAATGTGTATCTGTAGGTTTAATTGTAAGTGCAGTATGTACATTTGTTTTATTTGGGGGTTTTATGAACTAACTTTAACAAAGTAACTGGAAATAAAGTCACCTGAGGTGAGTGTTACAATAAAATAATGTCTCTTTTTCTCTCTCTTTCTTTCTCTCTCTCTTTCCCTCTCTCTCTCTCTCTCCCCCCTCTCTCTCTCTGTCAGGTGAAGGCGGCTGATCCTCCACTTTTCCTCTCCTCACCGGTCATCCCGAGGCTAACGCTCAGAGTTGGATCTGGACAAGACAAGATGTGAGTACACACACACACACACACACACACACACACACACACACACACACACACACACACACACACACACACACACAATCTTACTCACAAACAAGTTGTAAGTATGGCCACACACACACACACACACACACACACACACACACACACACACACACACACTCTCTCACACATACAATATGTGAGTATGGGCACATGTGCATATGGGCTACAGATGTGCACACACACGCAGACACACACACACACACACTTTCATACACAAACACATGAGTTTGTCATTAACAACTCACAGTATTAAGACTGATATCTCAACGAAGAGGCAAAACTCAGATTTATGTCATACTATAAAAAACATGATCCACACTATACAGTATCGTTGCCAAGTATGTTAAACATATCAATTATCAAGCTTGTTTACTTTTATTAGTGCTGTTTGCAAGGCAAGTCTGTTGTCTTTTAGATTAGTTAGCATGCTAGCTCTAGCTACAGTAGTCCTAATAATGTGCATCTTCATGATAATGCTAATTGTGGATCTCTTGCTGTAGTATTGCTGTAGTATTTCAGAAGTGCTTCATGTGCAGGGGCTTTGAGTAGAGGCAGGGAAATGAAAACATGAATTCCCCTGGGGATCAATAAAGTATCTATCTATCTATCTATCTAAATCCACACGCAGCCTACAGCTGTCTCCCTGACACCGCTCTGCATCCAGGAGGCAAACACTGGCCAACACTTCCACTTCACAACATCATGGGCGTGTGTGTGTGTGTGTGTGTGCACCTTTATGTGTGTGAAAGAGTGTCAGCGCATCTGTAAATGTACAAAGGTGTGTGTGCCTGAGTGTGCCTTTATGTGTGTGAAAGAGTGTCAGCGCATGTGTGCGCATCTGTAAATGTACAAAGGTGTGTGTGTGTGCCTGTGTGTGCCTTTATTTGTGTGAAAGAGTGTCAGCGCATGCGTGCGCATCTGTAAGTGTATAAAGGTGTGTGTGTGTGTGTGTGTGTGTGTGTGTGTGTGTGTATGCGCATGTGTGTGTGAATGTGAAGAGCAAGAGTAGGCTCAGGAAGTATGTGCTGGCTACTACAGCAAGGACAGCATAGAAGTGAATGTGTAGAGGTGGCCCTCTCTCTCTTTCTCTCTCTTTCTCTTCTCTCTCTTCCTTTCTCTCTCGCTCTCTCTCTCTCTCTCTCTCTCTCTCTCCATCTCTCTTTCGCTCTCTTTCTCTCTCTCTCTCCCTCTCTCTCTCTCTGTGTGAGAGTAAGTTTTGTTAATGGATGGAAGCCTTCTTATGTACTTGAGAGGGCGTATTTATCTCTGTATGTATGTGTGAGAGAGACTGTGTGCACTTCTATGCTTGCTTGCTTGCTTCAGTGTGTGTGTGTGTGTGTGTGTGTGTGTGTGTGTGTGTGTGTGTGTGTGTGTGTGTGTGTGTGTGTGTGTGTGTGTGTGTGTGATTGGGTGTATCAGTCTCACTCCCTCTCTGTGTGGTCATTCTGAGGCAGGTGTGTATTTCAGTCCTCTGACGCCAGACACCCCTGATGTGTCACATGACCTCTCTGTCTGTGTGTGCGTGTGTGTGTGTGTGTGTAGATGCGTGTGTGCGTGCTTGGGGCACGTTTAAAGGAGTGGGGGGGGGGGCTAAGGTGCTATAAGGATCTCTACCTACAAAG